>NC_087203.1:80919481-80926981 GCF_015104395.2 Macrobrachium nipponense | reverse complement strand
TCACAAAAACGGATGGTACAAAAGAACAGAAATATACTAATTCGATATACAAACCAGCAGATGGCAGACTAAAAACACAAAAGTGAGGTAACAGCTATATTTCTAGCCAAGGAAGGCTGTATCTTAACAGAATATAAAACTTCTAAAATGTCGAGGTCTGTAGCAAACTGGGCAGAGGTTAAAATTATAGAAAAAATCATCGATATGTAAAGGGTGACCAGACTCTCGCTGTGTTCCTTAATTGCACTATAACTAGGTCTTGTAAGATAATTGCCTGTACGAAATGACCTACCAAGGTGCTCAAACCATCTCATCCAAGCTGATCTGGTAGTTTTTCCAACGTAAGTGGCATCACAACCACTGCACTGCCATTTATAGATCAGATTGGACCGAAGGCTTGTTGGTAATAGGGTCTTTAATTTTAAAGAAATTTCCTAATTTATTTTGTAAAGTAAAATATATTTTGGTATCTAGCTGAGGGTAACCAATGGACAAAATAGAAATTAATTGCATTTTTTAGATCGTAACTACACAGAGCCCAACATTATCGGGATTACCAGAAGGAACTACAGGAAGAAGAAATTCGCGGTAAGCAGCGACTTTTGCATTATACCTGGCATTTTATTTCAAAACTAAACCAAGTTGACTGGTGTGTTGAAAAATTCAGTTTCTCATCTAGATTTCATTCATTTATCTAATTGTATAAATAGAGTCAATACCAATAGCACTGAAAAAGTTTCTCATGTGCATTCCTTAAAACTGAAAAATTGAGGTTATTTCGACTCGTCCATGTCTCCTGATAATGTCATTTTTAATTATTCCTCTCGTGTATTGACTGATAAAGAAAAAGTGGTTTTATCACGCGGTCTTAATTTTGCTTTTACGTCTAAAAGGTTACGTTTTGACTCACACTTCTTGAATTGGGAACGTTTGTTTAAGGCTTTACAAACACATAATTTTTATACCAACAATCCCAAAGGCTACTCTTATGATTATTTCAGATCAACACTTAAACACCTTGCGTTTTCGTCCTTTTACAATTATAAACCAGAGACCAAGTATTTACTTAGTACTGACGAGTTTAATATCTTACAAAGTCTAGCTAAAGACACATCCTTTGTGGCTACAAAACCCGATAAGGGCAATGGTGTAGTCTTGCTGAATAGAACAGAGTATGTTGATAAAATGATAGACATCCTTAATGATCAAACTAAGTTCCACGTAATTAAGAAAGACCCTTACAAATGTATTGTGCATTTAGAAGATAAAGTCAATAGAACATTAGACAAACTATATAAATCTGGCTATTTCTCTAAAGAGGTTTTTCATGGCCGTCAAGCGTCCGGATCTAGACCAGGACGTCTGTACGGGCTCCCCAAGGTCCACAAGGAGGATTACCCATTGAGGCCTATTCTATCAGCTATTGGAACTGCCAACTATAATACCGCAAAGTTTCTTGTTCCCATCCTTGCGCCGTTAACTACAAATGAGTATACCTTATATGACTCCTTTCATTTTATCAACTGCCCAAGGAACTGTAATTTTGATAATTGTGTTATGGCATCATTTGATGTGAAGTCTCTTTTCACTCAAATTCCACTGGATGAGACGATTGACATCTGTCCTAAAATGGAGGGCTGTTTAGAAATAATGATGATACTGTCAACGGGTTCAACAGGTCTCAGTTAAAGGAACTTTAATCCTAGCTACCAAAGAATGTTATTTTTTGTTTAACAGTTTGTTATATAAGCAAATTGATGGTGTAAGTATGGGATCCAGTATAGGACCATCTCTGGCTAATGCTTTTATGTGTTTTATGGAGAAGAAATGGATAGACGATTGCCCTTTAGATTTTAAGCCCTTATTGTACAGGAGGTATGTTGGTGATACTTTCTTAATTTTTAAGAGTCGCGACCAGATTCCTCGTTTTTTAGAGTACCTTAATAGTAAGCATATTAATATAGAATTTACATCTGAAGTCGAAGATAATCATACACTTGCTTTTCTAGATATTCAAGTTAAAAATCTTAATAATAAATTTCACACTTCAGTCTTTAGAAAGCCTACTTTCACAGGTCTTATGTCTAAATTTTAATCAGGCTACACCTTTGAAATATGAGATGAATTTAATATTTACGCTAGTTACCAGAGCATATAAAATTTGTTCTAGCTATTTGAATTTACACAAAGAATTGGAATTTCTAAGGTCACTCTTAAAAAACAATGGCTATCCGTAGAATTATGTAAATACATATATTGGTAAACAAATTTCAAAATTATATGTAAACAAACAACCTGAAACTACTGCTAACGTAAAGAAACCTGTTATTTATCTACCTTTAACTTTTACTGGAACTCATAGTTACGATCTAAAAAAGCAATTAATTTCTATTTTGTCCATTGGTTACCCTCAAGCTAGATATCAAAATATATATTTTACTTTACAAAATAAATTAGGAAATTTCTTTAAAATTAAAGACCCTATACCAACAAGCCTTCGGTCCAATCTGATATATAAATGGCAGTGCAGTGTTGTGATCCATTTACGTTGGAAAAACTACCAGATCAGCTTTGATGAGATGGTTGAGCACCTTGGTAGGTCATTTCGTACAGGCAATTATCTTACAAGACCTAGTTATAGTGCAATTAGGGAACACAGTCTGGTCACCCTTTACATATCGATGATTTTTCTATTTTAACCTCTGCCAGTTTGCTACAGACCTCGACCATTTTAGAACTTTTTATATTCTGTTAAGATAAAGCCTTCCTTGGGCTAGAAATGTAGCTGTTACCTCACTTTTTTTTTGTGTTTTTAGTCTGCATCCTGCTGGTTGTATATCGACTTAGTATATTTACTGTTCTTTTGTACCATCCGTTTTTTTGTGACTTAAATTTGCATTCTGCTTTTTTTTTTGATTGCAATAACTATAATGTAATTCATTTTTAATTTTGTAGGTTGATAACGAGTGATAGTACTACTCGAAACATGTCCCAATAAAGTTGTAACAAAATGCTGTTTCCGGGTTTTGGCCTTGGAGTCCTTACTGATATATATATATATATATATATATATATATATATATATATAATATATATATATATATATATCAGTAAGGATAAGACAATGTAAAAATTATTTCTAATAAAATATAACATATTTATTTTAATTTTCGATGGCGAAACAAAGATCTATTTGACTGTAGATTTTAGCATGTTTTATTACAAGTTATGGTGAGGGGAAAATCTTGCACGCTTTCTGAGTAAGCTGGAGGTCGGAATCACTCCTTGTTTTTATTGATTTCAAGCTGCTGAATATAAAGTACCTAAAGTTGGGGAAGTTTTTCTATACTGTAAGTTCATCGTTGTTTCAGCATGTACTGGATGAATGTGGCAGTGGCTATAGTGATGTTTTTCCTCGAAGCTACTCCAAAAGATGCTTTATTGTTTGAACAAGTAGTTTTTAAAATATTTTTGTGTTGATTTTATATCTCTAGTATTTAAGGTTCTCAGTCGCAGTATTTTTTGTACATCGTCACTATAAATTCCCTGTATGTTTATGTTAATCTTCCTAAAATTCATATTTTAACAAGTCATTTTTAAAATAGTTTTTATGGTAATTTCATGTCTAGTAATTTTCAAGAAGCATCAATCTGATTTCATCTCGTGCGATGCTGGTCATCTTGTTTACATTCATCTATTCCCCCTTACTCGAAGTAACATCAGCGACGATGCTCATTTGTTCAGTTCTCGGAAGCGCGCCTCCCTTCAATTTTATTGGCAATAAACCAGAGGATTTAGCATCGCCCCGGGCAAGATTTAAGGCTCCCTTGGGGCTCTTTGCAGCCGTTTACGGAGCAGGGACCTTAATACGATGATGAGGGCAGCCATGAAAACTATATTTTAGGTTCAGATGACTTGTTTATGTGGATGTGATACTATTATGGTGAAATGATTGTCATCTCGGGTTTGGTTCAAGCCGGGAGCTTTAGCCAATAGTGATTTGAGTGCCATCAAAAGTTGCATCAAACTGATGAGCAACGAAGAGCACTAATTATTGTAAAGATTTTAATTTTTGTAAACTGTTACCAGTTGTAGTAGCTGTAGTACTGATAGTGAAAATGATTGTTTTTTCAAGTCAATTTCCTTAGGCAGGGTTGGTTACAGAGAAAAAAGACGACAGTGTTTACCACCCCATTTCATATTTTAACAGCAGGATCGTGGATGAACTCTTTGTGCAGAAGCTTCCACATTACGGGTTTCATGCACTTGTACATAAGGCTCCTAGCAGTGCTTCGAGCAGCGCCCCTCTATACTCAGTACCATTCACCAATCGCACGTAGTACTCTCCCGTGGTCTGTAGATACTATGGCTCCTCTTTTCCAAGACCACTTCCCCTCCTGTTCCCTCTTAACACTTCCGAATTATGTTTTCCACCAACGTCCCATCCCGCAGTCTCTCCACATGACCAAGCCATTGCAAAATAGACAGATATGTTTTAATCTCTCTAATATTTCTGCCGGCTCTACCTTCTTTCTCTTATTTACATTTACACTTCACTCTAATAGAAAAGAATCATTATTAATTGTTATTGTTATTAATAGAAATAATTCATATCTAATAATGACAGCAAGAGCTGCGGAAATGGTATTGTTTTACCTTACCGAATTTCAGTTTTTTTTTTTTTTTTTTTTTTTTTAAGAAATTTGCAACCTGATCTTTACTGGTACGTTTCCTATGTGGTAATTAGATCTTTCTCGCTATCCTTCCAACTTAACTATTCGGCGAAAGTTTCGAAAGATAATCTCCTCTTCCTAATTAAGGTGATGCGAGATAAACCTTGAAAGATGACAGGGCTGTCGTCAACAAGTTTCGATGGGATTGCTTTGCCAGTCCAGCTTGCTTACACGCGTGAGAGCATTCTCATACATTCATACATACATACATACATACATACATTCATTCTGTACCCATTTAATAAATAAATGTATTTACTGAATGCCTGCGTGTGTATGAGTCACTTACAAACATACTTGTGTATCTATCTGCATGTCTGTTTTATGTGCGTATGTATGTTTCTATGTATGTGAGAGAGAGAGAGAGAGAGAGAGAGAGAGAGCAGAGAAATTTGATATTCCGCGTTTGACAAATGACCCTCCAATCACGGAATAGAGCCTCGGGACGCTGAATTTACATGAACGACGATAAATCAGTCACAAGACATGATTTACCCCGGGCTCGACCTCTTCATTGGATGAGAATGCAAGGGAGACTGTCATTCTCTCCAGAGGTGAGATTTGATTGATTTATGGTTACTAAAACTGGCGTCACAACATTTCAGAGGTGAGAATATAAGTTGAATTGATAAATCATACTGAGAGGTAAGGGTGAACTGGAACATCTAATTGAGAATTAAGAAAATACTCTTCGGTGGTGAGAATGAAATGGACAGTAGAGTCAACCAGGGAAAATAGGAATTTATGATTCAGAGGAGAGCATGATGTTATTCTTGGATGGGAATTGAAAGAAGCAACATTCTCCGTAAACGAACGAAGAAATCGAAGAGAGCAGATAGATATATATACGGAAAAGACGAGAATATGATAAAAAGCACAGCTTCTACGAACTCTCTGTGGGATAAGAGTGTGAGGTAATTGGTTAATTACGGATGGTAGGGGTGAGAAAGTATTTTCCATAGGAGGACAAGCTAGTCTTGCGTGATGCTAAACTTGAGACAGTTGAGGAGAATAAAATGAAGAGAATAGGCTGAGGAAAATGGAACCAGAGTGCATGAGTCGAGTTTACGTTGTCTTCATGTAATGCGAATAAAAGACGAGTAAAAAATGCGCAATCGAGTTTTCTGTACAGCGTATAATTCTGTATGAAGCTTTCAGCCAGAACCCATTGAACTTATAGCCACAGCCCGGTGGTGGCTTGTGCTGTGTGCACTTATAGAGGTGCCAGACGCACGATCATAGCTAATTTTAACCTTAAATAAAATAAAGACTGCTGAGGCTAGAGGGCTGCAATTTGGTATGTTTGATGATTGGAGGGTGGATGATCAACATACCCATTTGCAGTCCTCTAGCCTCTATAGTTTTTAAGAACTGAAGTTTTTATAAGGGCGGACAGACAGACAAAACGCCATCTATATAGTTTCCTTTTACAGGAAAACTAAAAAGTGAATTATCTTTATGCAGTAGAATATAAAAATTTCCAGTTATTTATTTCTCATTGCGTGAAGAGGAAATTACAACCGATGAAGAGCAGCGCGTTATTAGTATTGGTCGTTTGATTGCTGCAGGTAATATTAATGACGTGGTTCTGACGTTGTGATCGAAGCGTCAAAACATGACACAGCGCTGAGGCCAATGGTGGATAACCGAACTTCATGATGAGTCTTCATTTCAGTGTCATTCTTTTCTTATGCAGTTTGTTTGCTGTTTGACAGCAAGCGGGGCAAAAGTGGAGACAAATCAAGTTTGTTATCTTACTTATTTGACAAATATTGGTATTTGAAAAATACTTTGCAACTTGTAGAATAAATTAGGCTTTGAGCGAGTGAGCCTTTCATACTCTCTCTCTCTCTTTCTCTCTCTCTCGTCCCGTCCCCCAGCTGCCTCGAGTACCCATTCACAGTAGGCCAAACGCGAACCACGACCCTTGAAGTCGGAGGTCTGTGCTTTACCAAGGTAACCACTCCATCCACTGGATGGTATGGTTTACCTAGTGTATGGCATCCATTAAGTTGACTTTTAATCCTTCATGTAGGGTTCCTGAGGTCTTGCAAGTTTATCAACTGATTTTTATTAGTTTTCTGTAAAAGAACATTAGTAAGATGGCTTTGTCCGTCCTTCCGCACTTTTTCTGTCCTCCCTCAGATCTTAAAAACTAAAGGGCTGCAAATTGGTATGTTGATGGCAGCGTTATAGGACAGGCCGTGGCTGAAAGTTTCATGAGCCGCTACTTATACAGCATTATATGCTCTACAGAAAACTTGATTGCTCCGACCGAAGAAACTTCGTAGCATTTTATTTTCTTTATTTGTACTAGGATGAGTTTCCCTCCTACAGTCACAGGAGCTTATTTCTGGGATTCATTGTTACCACCCATCCACATACTGATCGGACTCGGCGTGGATTAACGTCGTTGATTCAGAGACCAGCAGTATACTCAAAGTGTCGGTGCCTGGATATATTGCCAGTTACCCGTATATAACTTCGTTAAGATGTCTATCTAACTAACAAAATAAAATTATTAGTTGCAATGAATGGTAAATATGTTAAAATGTACATCTAACACAAAATAAGATAATCAGTTGCAATGAAATGGTAAATATATTAAAATGTATATCTAACACAAAATGAAATTATTAGTTGCAATGAACGGCAAATCATTTGCAGTAACCTTCCACTGCATAATTGATTTCATTGATCTCTGTGACGTCTAGTCTGTTTTGGAATGGCAAACTTTTTTGTTATTGTGAAAAGGGGCTTTGGATAA
>NC_087203.1:80904481-80914481 GCF_015104395.2 Macrobrachium nipponense | reverse complement strand
GACCAGGTCCCTTCTTCCTACGCTATTAGTATCAGGGTCATTACGTTACTCGTACGCATTCGCACATCTTGTCGCAACTCCCTAAAAAAAAAAAAAAAAAAAAAAAAAAAAAATCCAGACAGTTGTTCTTCCCAAAATTGAATCTTTGTAAAGCCTGGAAGACCATGATACCAAGGGAAACCTGATCAGCGCTTGGTCAAAGGTGGTGCCATCTGGTCATAATTCATGATTAGTTGCTAAGTCCACCTGGTGGTATTTATTGGCGTATCTTAGTTTTTTCGTATTTGTATTGTAGCAGGCGGTCATCTGATTTTTTGCGATACTTGATAACTAGTAGGTAATTACTTTCCACTAAATACATACTGAGAGAGAGAGAGAGAGAGAGAGAGAGAGAGAGAGAGAGAGAGAGAGAGAGAGAGAGAATAAATACTATTAAATGTTAAGTGCAATTAACAGAGTTACGCGATTAGAGATAACTTAAAGATCTATTAATCCATCTGAGATGACACTTCAAAGCAAAACAAAAGAAGAATGATAAAAAAAATAACTTCAGTATAACCAATCTCTTCATAAATTACGTAGTGGTATTGTTCACAACTTCAGCTGATAATCTGTGGCAAAGTGAGGTTGTTCAGTCAGAGAGAGAGAGAGAGAGAGAGAGAGAGAGAGAGAGAGAGAGAGAGAGAGGTATTACATGGGATTGAAAAAATATGCTGCCATTCAGCTAGACAGAGAAAAATAGCGCTGGACATTGCACAACGTAATTTCTTTGATCGCGTCTCCCGAATTAACCGGCTCCTATATGCAATGAAACCCTATGATATATAGGTAAAGAAACCTTTCTTGTACTGAACTAATAAGGGAAGCCCTGGCCTGGATTACCTCTGTAGTCTTTAGGAATATGTGCTGTGCTTAGCTTACTCGCGGTGCTTTAACCCCTGAGGTATTTCGTAGGTTCAGCATTTTCAGTTCCCAATTTACATTTTTGTTTCCATTTTGAGTTAGGCAACAGACCGGGCTTGTAGTTTGTGTTTTTGGATTATTATTATTATTATTATTATTATTATTATTATTATTATTATTTTGTTAAAGATGATGGCAGCATCAGTGGAATTGATTTTATATATGGTCTTTTCAATTCTTATTATTCTCTTCTCATCAGGGCTGATATTTGCTAATAGCTGGCCGATGTTCATATCTTGGTTAAAGAAATGTTTTCTAAAAATACTAATTTATTGATATGATAACTAAAGTGGCGTATGGTCACCGTAGGGTTAACAAATCTTAGTCTAAGGGCTTAACGGAATTCCAACGTTTCCAACCGTATCATCGGTTCATTTTCAAGGACAGGTGAGCATGAACTGATTGGAATGGGGTCGTTCGGCAGTATTCATTGTGTCCCAGGTGTTCTGTCTGATGAGCGCTGCGTTTTCATTGGCTGAACAGACGATTAAGCCCCTGATTCAAGCCGTCTTGCAGAGGTGGAAGTTCGCACTGCTCTTCGCGTGCGGACGCTGGAGACTGGGAGCGTAGTATTGGGCAGGAGCACCTGATTGGTCCGTTCGATCGGCTCTATGGTGCCGGCGGGCGGCGCCCTACGCGCCACTGTCGGGAGGAGTGAAGTCTCTTGAGTGTTGTTGAGGTTGGGTCTCTCCTTCCCGATGTGTAGGGCCTCCAAGAGGTGGAGGCGACGGTGGTCTGCCGCCTTATCGATAATACCGATATTAGGAATAATGTCCTTCCGAGTTATCCTGGTATTGTGGACGTTTTTTGCATGGTTATGGATGGCGCCTTCCTGAGCGTGGCAGGATATCCTCTTGGAAAATCGCATCGTTGTCATACCAATGTAGGCGCCGGGGCATTGCCGGACAGGGCATTTGTATCGGTAGACAACGTTAGTTTTCTTGAGAGGGTCCTGCATCACGGGGGCTGGATTTTTTTTCATAATCAGGCCACTGGTCTTCTTGCTTTTGTAGTAAATGATCAATTTCACCTTTTTTTGCAGGGTCCGTGGGGTAGACGTTCCTTTCGATGATATTACGAAGGGCTCGTTCGTCCTCTTTGTATATGTTGTGAATACTCCCTTGTAAAAGAGAGTAACGTCCTCAAGGGTGGCGGGGCGAGGCTCCTGCTGGTACCACTTATCGATGTTTCTGCGAATGGCTTTTTCGACGTCCCGGTTGGAATACCCGTTGTTAATTAAAACTTGGGCAACACGTTCTAATTTAGTGTGTGTCCCCTTCCACGAAGAGCAGTGTGAGAGAGCTCTCTTGATGAAGGCGCTGATTGCAGTTTGTATCTCTCTGGACACTCGCTCTCGCCGTTCAGGCACATGCTCAGGTTCGTGGGTTTCGTATACACTTGTGTTACGAAGTGTTCTTCTTGTTGCCCAACGAGGACGTCAAGGAAGGGGAGGCGACGGTCACGGCAATGCTCGATGGTGAAGTTGAGCCTGACAATAAAAGCCCACAGACCGCTGCAACCACTGACAACAGGAGCTGAGGCCATAGAATGGGTAGACAGCTACATGTACTTGGGAGTTGTCATAGACCAGCAGCTAACTTTCAAGGAGGAAATCAAGTACTTGAGAGAAAGAGCAAATGCAAGACTGGCCGCCATGAGATACATGTCATCCTTGAAGGAGGAAGCAAATGAACACATACAAAGGAAGTACTACCTAGCCTGCACCAGAACACTGGTGGACTATGCTGCCCCCACTCTGATGAGGCTGACAGAGGCTCAAAAAGAATCACTGGAGGTCATTCAAAACAATGCAATGAGGCTCATGCTAGGAGCACCCACATGGACAAGGCTCTGCAACCTCAGGCTTGAAACTAACTTGCCAAAACTAGAGGATAGGATTGCACAGCAAAATGCAAACACAATGGCCAAGATGTTCCTCTCAGAAAGAGACTCCATCTCGAGGAAAAGAGCCAGAGAGGAACTTGCTAAACATCCAGAGATTCAAAGTCCGAGTTCCTATGGTAAGGACCAAAGTGACAACATCAAGAGTCTAGGCATGGCAGAGATACTGTTGCTGCTAGGTCCAGACGCAACACAGGGCACACAACATCTACCACCCTGGAAGGAGGACACTGCAATATATAAATACACAAGCCTGCCAAGAGCAAAAGAAGACTGCACAAGAGAAGAGCTAAGAGCTGCAGCCTATGTGGCAATCAGAAACACTGAGACCATAGGGGCACAAACATACTACACCAAAGGCACTGTAGATCCTGAGAATCAAACTACGGGAGCTGCAGTATATTCAAGAAACTTCACAGCCTGCTGGAGGACCTCCAACCACGCTACCACTATGCAGACAGAATTAACAGCAATAAGACAGGCATTGCTGTACTCACTGGAGAATGAAGAAGGGCCTGTAATCATCCACAACGACTCAAAGTCCTCAATGCAAGCCTTGCAACAACAGAAAAATAAAGAGAACAAGGCACCCTGCTGGTCTGGAATTAAAACACTGCTGCATCCAGCACAGCGAAAGAGGAAGACTGTCACCTTAAACGGATACCCATCACATAGGAATTCCAGGCAACAAGAGGGCCGATGAGCTAGCCAAAAGTACAAAACACATTGACGAGTGCAAATACATATACAACCTGCACTGTAACGAATCAAGAATGCAATGAAACCACTCTGGTCCCAAACAAGAAAATTGCTAAAAGACCATCGTGAGTGGGTAGAAAAGAACTTCAACCCGTCTGCCAGATGGTATAAGACGTCGACTTACCTAGGGCCTCCTCCCATAGATAGGCACACACCAAGAGAACTTGCTGTGATCATCCACAGACTCAGGCTAGGAAATAAAGGCTGCTGGGAAATCGTGGAAAACAGTGTCAGACCATGTGAACACTGTCAAGAAGAAACACAGCAACCACTCCTTCACTACCTGCTGGAATGCAGAGAAACAGCACAGCTAAGAGGTGCAGCACAAATTGAATTACTTGCACAAGATGCTGAGCATGCAGCTGCCACAGTCACAAATAAGCTAAAAATAACATCAATCAACCCATCATTCACATCCCCTCACTGTAAGGCTCTATCCACATCATCCACTATCATTCCCTTTTACAAACTTTACCTACCACTGAAATCCTCCCCCGCGGGACCCAAGGGAGTAAA
Organism: Macrobrachium nipponense; assembly: GCF_015104395.2. NCBI lineage: Eukaryota > Metazoa > Arthropoda > Malacostraca > Decapoda > Palaemonidae > Macrobrachium > Macrobrachium nipponense. The sequence continues at coordinate 80,910,341 of NC_087203.1, read as the reverse complement.
GGGTGGGACAACCCCACTGCACGCTTCTCTAATATTCAAAAGCCTTACATTTTTTCAAACTTGTACAATATGACATGATGCCCTCTCTTACTGACACCATCATCCTTCCCCTGTTCACTCCTATCTCTGCAACTAAAAATATTTCCAATTTCACAAGACTAACCAAGAACCTAATGAATCTTTTCAGATCACCTACGGGCCGAACAAGGGAAAGGCCCGTGCCAACAAGAAGTGTTGGCTTAATACAACAACAACAACAACAACAACCCATTCCAATCAGTTCACGCTCACCTTTCCTTGAAAATGAACCGATGATACGGTTGGAAACGTTGGAATTCCGTTACGCCCTTAGACTAAGATTTGAATTTGTTTAAACCCTAAGGTGACCATACGCCACTTTTGTTATCATAATCAATAAATTGTATTTTAGAAAACATTTCTTTAACCAAGATACGAACATCGGCCAGCTATTAGCAAATATCAGCCTTGATGAGAAGAGAAAGTTAAGAAGAACTGAAAAGACTATATATAAAATCAATTCCACTGATGCTGCCATCATCTTTAACAAAACATGTTTGAGAGAGGGTCTCCTACCTTCATATATTATTATTATTATTATTATTATTATTATTATTATTATTATTATTATTATTATTCAGACCTCCTTTGCCATATTTCATTCGTGCTTATCGCATGCTAAACATTTCCTGTATTAGTGAACGTACTCTTCTGTACGATACCAAAAATCTGATGGTGCATAATTTTTCCAGTAATAGCAGAAGGTTGCTTAGACCAGACTTTCTATATAATTACGGTTCTTGGTACTGCAGTTCTCGAAATTCGGATATCGTAGCCCACTTTGGATCGGGAATCGTAGAGGTATGTCGTTCTTTGGTACTGACAGACTTCTTGGAGAAGGACAGGAATTAATTAGGTTTGTAGAACGCAACCTTGTTCTATATTCTAACTTTTTGAAACTCCTAAATGCCGCTTAAAAGGACTGTTCATTATTTAATAGTTCCCACTGCTATTTGCTGCTGCATTCCTGGAAGCTAACGAACAGTCTGTCAAGGTATAGTTAAGCGCTATCAGAAAGGTTTTAGCCGTAGAGAAAACCAGTCCGATGTTTTCCATAATTGTCTTCAAGAATTCGTGCCGCTGATGCATATTTACATTGATATAAATATTGAGTATCCACTACTAGCCTAACGGAATCTGCAGCTTTATCCAACAACTTCGACATAGGATTGTTCGTTTGTAGGTAAATCACATAATTTAAGATCTTACTAATCAGTCATACGGTACAAAATGACATGATGTGAGCAATCTATCAAGTAATCCCTGTCAAACAAAATTGTCATGTTCTTTAGAACGTGCCCTTAATAGTCTCTCTCTCTCTCTCTCTCTCTCTCTCTCTCTCTCTCTCTCTCTCTCTCTCTCTCTTTACGAAACCCGAAATAAAATATTTAATACCACAGTTGTGGCCAAGTCTGTTTGACAGTGATGCTTCAGTAATGACTTGTATGACAAGAGCTTATGGGGAAAATCCTTTATTAACTCTGCAAACATCGGCAATTACGGTCGGGAATACACTGCATTGCAAGGTATGAGATCGGCTAAGAGACTAAAACGAAAAATACATAGGTTTCTTAATGGGAAAATTGGAAGTCTGAAGAATTTTTTCGATTCCGGAAAAATAATCTTTTCAAGAGATCATATAAATAAACGTTTTATTGCGCGTGTGTGTCTTCAAGTGACAGAGAATATCTTTACTATTTTTTATAGCCAGATATAGAAATTTTATTTCTTGCACTAGCTGTATATGATTTTTTCGAAGGTCAGTTGGATGTCGGATCTACCCATTAACATCCTTACTTATGAAAGTTAAAGACCATTATGGCTGGTAGATACTGGGTGGACTGACTGTCAAAACCCAGTGTTCAGAAACTTGCTTCAGACCTTAAGGGTCTGAATTCAGTTGCAGTGGGGTCACAATGAGGCCCCGAGAAGCCAGTAGAGTGTGAGTGAGTGATCTATATCAGCGGGTCATTGGAAACCGTATGAATGGGGGTTTATGGGGGGGGGGGGGGGGGGGGGGGGGGAACGTACACTTGCATGACGTTTTGCCTTAAACGAGAAGAGGAAATGGACGTTGTTATACTCAGGGGAAAAAAACGGAAGAAAGGGTGAAAATGTCAAAGTTTGATTTGGATGCCTGAAGTTACCATTATTCAATTATAAAACGACAAGAGCAAATTCTCTTCATTGTTATTAGCTGCATTTCTCTCTCTCTCTCTCTCTCTCTCTCTCTCTCTCTCTCTCTCTCTCTCTCTCTGACACAGTTGAATATGCGTAGAATTTCGTCACTCGTGAAACTAATGATTTACCCATTAGGCGTGTTTTTATTGGACACAAATCCCCTTTCATATTCGACATATTTCTGTAATTGGAATCAAGAGGCTTAATGTTTAAATCATGATATTGACTTGAAATGCAGATGTTATATCAAGTTTATACATGAAAGGGTTCGTTATAGGTATTTTTCATCAGATCAGGGAGAGGGAGCTGGCTTCGTTGGCCTCTGGTATGGCAACACAAAGACTCCGTTGTGAGCCTTATCATTACAGTTGGGTTTAGTGGTGCATCTTCCCTACAACTACTCTTTTATATACCTTCCAACCTTTCGTTCTTTCCCTTGGGTTCACCTGTTCATTTTCTTTAAAAAAAAAAACAAAAAAACAAAAAAAAAAAAAAAAAAAAAAAAAAAAAAAAAAAAAAAAAAAAACAAAAAAAAAAAAACAAAAAAAACAAAAACAAAAAAATTTCTTTTTTTTTTAAAAAAAAAAAAAAAAAAAAAAAAAAAAAAAAAAAAAAAAAAAAAAAAAAAAAAAAAAAAAAAAAAAAACCCACACTAACCTCAATTTTCATTTAATTTTTAAATTTCCGTATAAATATAAGTGCAACTGGTTCTGTATAATCCAGTTAGCATTCAGCAAAAGTAACAGACAAACCTAACCAAAATTGAAACATCTTTGTTGACGGTATTATTATTATTATTATTATTATTATTATTATTATTATTATTATATTCAGATGAACCCTATTCATGTAGAATAAGCCCACACGGCGCTATTGACTTGAAATTCAAGCTTCCAAAGACACTGGTGTTCTTTAGAAAGAAGCGAGGAGGCAAAGGGAAATACAGTAAGAAGAGATCTCACCTGTAAAAAAAAAAATAAAAAAATAAAAAAAAAAAAATAGTAGAGATATTTTATTAATGTATATAACCATTTTCTTTGACATATGAGTGACTATCCAAGTACTTCCGTAAGCGGGGGTTAATTAGGGTAAACTGGGAGATTACGTCTAATCCTGGGATTAAAAAGGTGCTTAAGTGCAAGATGACGTAAAGGGAATCCCATCTGACCGAAATAATCCCCTCGGACATTAATCTTAGGATTAATTCAGTATTATACCTCCTCCATCCTCTCCTCCTCCACCTCCTCACTCCTCCTACCTCCTACCTCCTCCTCCTCCAACTCCTCCTCCTCCTCCGTCTCTATATCTCTTTCAGATATTATCATGGATGAATTTTTAAAGGGAAATTAAAGTCAACCCAGTATTAACTAATACCTAGAATCACAGTGTTTAAACTAGCATACTGATGAACTCTTTGGTATTCAGATCTTATTTATAACTGATTTGTTACAGTTAACCATTTCATTAATACCTAATAGAATTTAACTACAACCTGAATCCTAATCGTTTTTGTGGAAAAAGCCACGCATTCAAACCTCTATAAAAAATTTATTAGTAATCTCTATGTATTTTAATGCTCCTGTCTTTCCCCTTCAGGTCTTACTTCTGAAGTAATGTATATAATTATATATTTTTTTCGATGCGTTTTCTTGGTAAATCTGAGTTCCATTGAAAATCAAGTAATACGCAGATTTTTATGGAACAAATAGCTCTTTTCAGATTTCTAGAAGTCCTTCATGCAAAGCGACATACAGAAGGCATCCGGAATTTTTCATGAAATTTCCACATTCATAGATGGAAAATCTTCTAGTTGATTTCAGGAATTCTTTATTGAAAGCAGCTTTCGCAGACTTCCAAAGACGGGTTTCCGCTACACGACAATGTCCGCTTTTGTTGTGTTTTTGGTTCTACACAAAGTTTATTCAACAATAATTTTCCTCGTGTACATCAAATGATCTTAATAGTTGATAAATGTGTTCATTTACCAAATCCATTTTGCATTTTGTTTCTTAATACGATTGTCCTTTCTTTTCAGGTACGTACATACATTATTGAGCGAAGGCATTGAACTTGTCCTCAGGGTAAGTCTTTCAGTTATCTGTAATAGCAAAAGAGAGCAACGGTAAAAGTAGTATTGGCCCTCCTTTTTTAGGTATGTTTATTAGCTTTTTTTTGTGAAAGAAAATTTTTGAGATGGGTTTGTACGTCCGTCCGCAATTTTTCTATCCGTTCTCAGATCTTAAAAACTACTGAGGCTAGAGAGCCGCAAATTGGTACGTTGATCATCCACTCACCATTCATTAAACATGCTAGATTGCAGCCCTCTTGCCTCAGTAGTTTGTATTTTATTTAAGGTTAAAGTTAGTCGTTGATCGTGCCTCTGGCACCGCCATAGGTACCAACAACACAGACCACCGCCGGGCCGTGGCTGAGAGCTTCATACAGCATTATATACAACAGAAAATTCGAGTGCGCCGAAGAAACTTCGGTGCATTTTTTAGGTTTTTTTTTTATTGCAAATCCCCAAGAAAAGTTAATATATTCTAACAACCTGAATGTTTCTTTGTTGGGGGGATGGGGATACTGTATAATTTGCATACTTGAATTTTGTTTCAGTTTTTTTTTTTTTTAGAATATATGCATTATTGTGTTATACTGAAAATAATAGTTCACATTTTATTTTGTAAAGTATTCTGTTTCGTTTGGGGAAAAGGCGCAGTTAATTCTCTCCTATCATCTCCTTCCTAGTTGGGCTGGTTTTTAACTTGACTGTCTCCCCATTTTCTTTTATTTTACTCGTTTCTTATGACTTCCGAAATGTTGCAGACATACCAAAGCATGCTTACTATCATGAAGCCTTTATTAATTCTGGATTTATTATTTATCATTATCAATAATATTATTTTTATTGTTATTATTATTGCTTCGGAAGAGGACGCTTGTTCAATAAACCTCATTAGATTGAATAGCTGTCTGGATGCCGTTGAGTTTCTGTTGCAATTTCTCAATCTCCCGAATGAGTTTCTTCCTAGCAGAGGGGATTTATAAAAACTACCGAATCGTTGAGGAAAAATGAGATTTAGACAACTGTTACATAATTTACTTCTTGGTACAACGAAACTTATTCGGGAGAAACTCATTCGGGGGATTTAGAAATTACAACGACATCCAGGCGGCTCTTATTATCATTATTAATATTATTGTTATTATTATTATTATTATTATTATTATTATTATTATTATTATTTTTTTTTTTTTTTTTTTTTTTTTTTTTTTTTGTACTCTATCACAGTCCTCCAATTCGACTGGGTGGTATTTATAGTGTGGGGTTCGGGTTGCATCCTGCCTCCTTAGGAGTCCATCATCTTCTTTACTATGTGCGTTCTAGGATCACACTCTTCTGCATGAGTCATGGAGCTACTTCAGCCTCTAGTTTTTCTAGATTCCTTTTCAGAGATCTTGGGATCGTGCCTAGTGCTCCTATGATATGGGTACGATTTCCACTGGCATATCCATATCCTTCTTATTTCTATTTTCAGATCTTTGATACTTATCCATTTTTTTTCCCTTCTCTTTCTCTTCAACTCTGGTGTCCCATGGT
>NC_087203.1:80849481-80891981 GCF_015104395.2 Macrobrachium nipponense | reverse complement strand
TTATTAAATTTAGCCCACTTACATATCTCAACGATCTTTCTAATGATAAAACACTCATGTGTGAAAAAATAAAAACACAGTATAAGATCATAATCTTTGTTTTATTTTATTTTTAAAGTTTGTCAGTTTTTTAAATGAATTTGACGCAGGCATTTTAATTGTTGTTCCTACTTTCGATAGTTTCATTAATAGCAGAACTAACCCCAGTTTCAACACGGCATTATAAATTTTTAATTAGTTAATTTTTACAGTAATAGTTTATTTATGAATTTTGGTAAGTTGTTTGTCAGGTGAGACTTTGCGAAATGATTTTCCATATTGCGTCTTATCATTGTTCTTTGCTCTTGATAAAGCTAAATTTTGCATGCTTCTAGATGAGTTTAAACACGCACCTACAGTCGATAAACTAGCTGATACCCAATTCACTACTGAGACTAAATATCAGAACAACTAAACCTAGAATTCCCATTTTATAGACAGTTAGAGCCCAGAGTTCGATCCTACTGTGGAGAAACATCTTGGGCCCGATTCCTGAAATATTCTCTGTCCCTCTGTAGATCTAAGTAGGGAATACGGTACCTGTTGGTTAATTACCTGCGGTGGAAAGCGGCAAGGGAAGAAAGGGCATGGGGCTAACAACCTCACCTCAAGCACAGTGACAGAGAATACATATATATAACTAATATATCACCATACGTTTTTCTTCTTAGAGGGGGTTGGTTTATAAGATATTGCCATATCGCTTCGTCCTTTTCAACAGCGGTCGATTTAAATAATGACGTCAGTATCAGACTGAATGACAGCCACCAGTTTTGTTCGCGTAATTTGAACTGATGACGCAGTACATTAGAGGTATTTTCACAGCATAGCCAAGGGTTACCTTCTACCCATTTAACAACAGTTCGTAGCGGGACTGGAACAGCAGAGGAGGCTAATAAGCTTTGTCGTCACAGAGTTTTGAAATGTCCCTCTGGTCGGATAAAGCCAATTAGAGGGTGAATGGATGAATAGAAAGTCGCATGTACTGACAGAGAACGTCATATGCCAACACCGGTTCTATCGAAAAATCCAACGCGTCCAAAACCAGAAGCCGTCGACGTACGAACTGACATGACCATCAGACGAGTACGGACACTGGCCAAGGAAGCAGACAGTAAAGTCAGGTATTAACTGAAATTTATCGATGGAGGTAGTGATGGGGTAAGGCATCTGCTACAGAAGATTAACCCAATAAGTTTCTGGCAGAAGGAGAGTCGAGTTTATCGTTAACACGGACATATTCTTCCACTGGCCCAGCTGCAAAACCATGATGTCATTTTCGACAGGTGCACTAATGTATTCTACAAGATTACGAATATTTATATATATATATATATATATATATATATATATATATATATATATATATATATATATATATATGTGTGTGTGTGTGTGTGTGTGTGTGTGTGTGTGTGTGTGTGTATACAAATTATATTTTTCATTCGTATTCATTGTAAAATGCAAGAGTATGTAATGTATACACACACACACACACCACACACACACATATATATATATATATATATATATATATATATATATTATATATATTATATATATATATAATATATTTAATAATTGTAAAATACAACAGTGCATCTGTCGCCCAGATGGTCATGTCAGTTCGCACGTCAACGGCTTCTGGCTTTCGACGCGTTAGATTTATCGATTGAATCGATGGTGGCATGTAACGTTCTCTGTCGTACATGCGACTTTCTAGTCACCCATTCACCCTCTAATTGGCTTTGTCCGGCCGGAGGGATTTCAAAACTCTGTGAAGACAAAGCTTATTAGCATCGTCTGATGTTCCAGTCCCGCTACGAATTGTTGTTAAATGGGTAAAACGCAGCCCTTTGCTATGCTGTGAATATATCTCTAATGTACTGCGTCATCAGTTCAGAATTACGTAAACAAAACTGGTGGCTGTCATTCAGTCTGATACTGCCATCATCGCTTAAATCGACCGCTGTTGAAAAGGACGAAGCGAGTTTTATTGATTTGGTTACATGATTATGGCGCGTCAATAATTCGGTAATCACCGATTGTGAGGCAGCACTGAGGTATCACGCATACCTGTTCTGAAGTGAGATTTACGCCCGTCCCGCCGCTAACAACTTGGCGTGAAAATATAGAAAAACTTTGACTACCCTTCGCGCCCCGCCCCCACGCCCCAACGGAGCGCCTGAAATGAGAAGATGAGCAACCTTGGAGTTATTTTGAGTTTCCAACTTGTTGCAAAGTGTACGTTCGGGGGGGAGGGAGGGGGCGGTGGCGACGTTGTTGCTGGACTTGCAAGCGCATGCGCGCGAGTGGCAGGTAAGAGGAACGAACTTCCCAAGGAGTTTCACTAGTGTACTGCCTGGACGGCAGGGAGACTAGCCTTTTATTATATCTGACGTCTACAAGTGAGTGATGCCGTGTCGCGGTTGTGTTTTTGTGCAAGACGAATATCAGTCTGTACTTTTTATCAGTCGATATCGGTCGTGAGCGGCATTTTGCAAGAAGCGAAAAGGGAATTATTACTTCGTAATTAAACTGTGCACACGTGAGAGATAGACTTTAAATAAGGTGTTATGCCAAGTGGTAGTGAGAGTAATGGTCCATTTCAAGTGATTATATTCGGGCAATGTTGGAATGAAAGCAACTTTGATAAAGTCATTGAAAATACGATTCTGAAAGGGCAGACGCGATCTAGCATGAACTGGTGTAGTCTGTGGAGCATCCGATATCGTTCGTCGCCTTACAGTGGAACCAATGAAATATAGAAGCGTCTCTTCCAGTGGGATGTGGGATGGGTTCTCTCTCTCTCTCTCTCTCTCTCTCTCTCTCTCTCTCTCTCTCTGCGAAATGTCATACCTTTCCTACCAGTTCACAAACATCACGAGTTTTATACACGCGCCTTTCAGTATTATGAGATCTGTACAATAATACTCATTGTATCAAAACGTTCTCAAGCAATTGTAGTAATTATGATAATTTAGTTAGTAGGCATGATTGACTCTTTAACGTCATTGTGAGGGACTAGATTACACATAAACTAAGAAGTTTCCTATGCTCTCTCTCTCTCTCTCTCTCTCTCTCTCTCTCTCTCTCTCTCTCTCTCTCTCTCTCTCTCTCTTAGTATACATATTAAAGACTTCTGCTAAATATTGCAGAGGATTTACGGTGAAAGCCACACTATAGTCAGCTAAATAATAAATAATAGTGAATCTTTGTATTAACCAAATTAATATTTCTTTTATTACTAATACATAAGCGCAATTATTGCTGTTTTATGATATATAAATGTATATATATATATATATATATATATATATGTGTGTATTAGATCCAATATATATTATATATATATAATAATTTATATATATATATATATATATATATCACACTTCTCAGATACTTTATTGATCCAAAATTTCTATCAATGCAAGTGAAATTTTCATGTCACAAAGGATTTTAGTCTCTCTCTCTCTCTCTCTCTCTCTCTCTCTCTCTCTCTCTCTCTCTCTCATACCCTTCAGATTCTTGGGAGCAATTAAGGACAGCGCAGATCTTTATATTGGGGAAGTGTTTCGTCCATACCTTCCCGTCCGGTGTTTGAACTGCGCCGGATGATGACCCGATATCGCTTCAGAACTGAACATCGAGTCATAAGTGCCCGACTGAATAATTTATGGGCGCGATCAATTCCCTCTGCCCTTCGACAATTGGTGTTCCTGAAGGTTGGAGAGAGAGCTGGGGGTGTTATGGGGTGAGAATGGGAGATGGTAGATGGGAGGTGAATTGGAAGATGGGAGATCGCGTTAGCACTTTTCATGTAAGGTGGGGTGAAATGGGTTTCATGAGAGAGAGAGAGAGAGAGAGAGAGAGAATCTAACTAACACCCATTGTGCCATGCAAATTTTCGTCGATTGGGATTTCGATATCGATAAGCGTTGGAGAGAGAGAGAGAGAGAGAGAGAGAGAGAGAGAGAGAGAGAGAGAGAGAGAGGTGGGGAGGGTGACGTTAACATCGATCATGTCAATTTATTCATTGATAAGTGATGTGATCATGAAAACGATTGTCTTTTCGTACGTTCTACTGCATTTTGATTGTATATGGAAATTAAGGCCTCCAATATGTTATTCTTTCGGTAATTGTGCTTTCGTTTTTTTTTTCTTTTTTTGTGGGGTGTGTGGGGGAGGAGGGGACTAAGACTGTTTCATTGAAGTCTTTTTTTAGTTTTCAAGATTTCATTTTACATTACTTGATTCAAGTGAAAGCAGTTTTCAAACCTGCCAAGTAATATTTTAACTGATTACTAGATTATGATTTGCTTCTGTCATACCCAAAATTTTTGTCTGTGTCTGCATCTTTTCTGCCATGAAAATTCTGCCAGCGCCTGTTTGTGTGTAAACTATGTCAGGTCTGTTAACTTACAGGTATGTGTGTTTATGAGTGTGTGTGTGTGTGTTTGCGTGCGTCTGTGTGTGTGTACCCAGTGAAGCCCTAGAAGGAGAGTGTGTATATGTTTGTGTAGGGTTTCTCACCTCATTTAATACTTTTGAAAGCCTTTACTCTACGGCAATGACTTACTTCTCCCCCACCCTTTATTTTAATGTAATATTTCTCTCTCTCTCTCTCTCTCTCTCTCTCTCTCTCTCTCTCTCTCTCTCTCTTATATCTAAGTATGCCAATGAACGTTTTTTCTTATAATTACGTAGTTTCTGTCTGTGATATTTTAACCTAGCTGAGCTAATCAACCGTATCTAACAGTTATTCTCTGTCTGATCTTTTCTCCGGATAGGTTTAGATCGTTTATTTGATACGCCTCTCTCTCTCTCTCTCTCTCTCTCTCTCTCTCTCTCTCTCTCTCTTCGTTTTCGTTCGTTCGTTACCTTGACCTTCTTGTACATTCCGATGCTGTCAGTTCTCCTCCATTAATGCTGTCTCCATTTTCTTTTAGTCAGAATCTAATCGAATTTCGTTTTCTTTCACTCGTGTTTTTACCTCTGGCCTCCTGCTACTATCTGTTTTATTTATAATTTTCAATTCATTTTAGATGTTCTGTTATTTCTCGAGGTTTCTTGTATGTTGTTGGATATTTTTAAAAAATTAGCTCAGAATTACTCTGTCAGCGGAATTTAATATTCATTTATATCCTGTCTAAAAAAAGCCAATTAAATGTGATAAGCTTCAAATTATCATTATTAAGAGTAAAGTGTCTTTCACATCCCAGTTCAAGATTTTTATATCATGGTTCTAGCTGTACTTGACTGTACTTTGTTGTAAATGAATAAACTGATGCAAAACTGATGCTTCCAAGTACCCGAGGTGCTATATCGGACAGAGAGAAAGAGGAAGAGCATTTGCAGTCTTATACAAGTTCGTCTTTCTTGGGAGTTACTTTGTGCAGTACTTATCTAAAGGTTAATCCACCTAAATCACGAACCCCTTTTATCGAGAGCTTCAGGATATTTGGTTGTCACGAGCACTCTAGCCAGCTCTGTTAGTAGAGGGTTTTTATATATATGCTCTGTTACCGTCATCATTTTCTTTGAGGGAGGAAATGCTATATTTCGTATCCTTTTAGGGTCATAAACGTCAGTAGATGTAATTAACAATAGCGTGGCAAGGTCGAAGTGGTGGACGCAGTGTTCTCGACTCGAGCTCAAAGCTCAGTGTGGAAAAGGGATTATTCTTCATTTCGTTTAACGTCTGTTTCTTCATAGAATTTCGGTAAAACCAGCAGCCAGTCAAATCTAAGAGGTGGACCTGTCATTACATAGCTGTTTGATTTTGACACGTGGTGAATGTGATAAGTAGCCTTAGATAAGCCTACGGTGTCCACACTCCACATTTCACTTTATCAGCACCCTTGCCTTCAGGCTGTCTGTAGGTGTGTGTTCAGGTGCTAAAAGGGTACAAGAAACGTTAAAAAAGGACGATAAAGCTTGAGAATAGTTTTGTCCTCTGATGTCTAGTCATGAAAGGCTAAGGCTGGTATCTGGAATAACTGAGAATAGCGAGTATGTAGTCCTTGCTTTTTCATTTTGTTTAAATTTCTGGATACCGGCTGCGTTCCTTGATTTACTTGTTGCTTATCACAGACATCATTGGGTGGTTGCCGGTATGAGTTGTCATGTAATTTCATCTTTGCTCTCTCTCTCACACACTCTGTCTATTGCTCTCTTTTTTTTTTTGTTTCGGTGCACAGAATATCAGGATTTTGAGTATATGCTGTATCGTGCTTTTTTTATTTATCTCTTTAATATAGAAGTTCTTTGGTTTCACTTCGCTTTCTATTATGGTATCTGCGGTATATTACTCACTTTATTCCCGAAAACATTGTCAAAACGATGTTTCAGAAATAACCTAGATGGTGACGGAACCAATGTAAACAATGCTTTCTTGTTGCGAGGAAATCAAGATTTTATTGACCCTTTACTGATTGGATCAATCTTTAAATATGCTCGCTTCTTCATTCTTTTTAAGGGTGTTTGTATGAACTCTACGAAAATCGTGTTGGACAATCTGACTTCTTGTTATGATGATAACTCCTAATAAAGACCAGCACACTACCAACAAAAAATTAAAGTATTCAAGTCCTTAAATTTTACCTCAAAGGTTAACTCCCTTCTTCTGGTTTTTAGATTTTGCTACGTCATTACGTTCGATTTTCAACTTTTATTACGCATAGCGAAATCAAATGGAGCCTCCGAAACGTTTAAGGATATCATTATGAACTTAGGCCATCTTTGAGAACTGGGTTTATGTTGAAGTTTCGGTCGTGCATTGATTTAGATTCCGAAAAAAACAGCAGTTATAGCATGAAAATGAAGGTTCAGGCATGTGCAGTTAGTTCATCAGTGTCATCTGTTTGTGGACGTCACCTACTTTTACGGGCTGCCCAAGAGCAAGAGCCCGTGCTGGCATAAAGTCAGCTTGAACACACCAACAGCAACAACAACAATCACCTGCTACGCACACCCATTAGTGAAACAAACTCGTGTTGAGATTATTTTTCTGGCTCATTGAAGTCAAATGTTTCAACTTGAGCTCTTTCCTTAACTAAATACATTTTGTCTAACGCTCGGCGAACACCTGGAACATACATAGGTAGTGAAATTAAATTATAAATTACCCAGTAACTTGAATGCAAAATCTCTAATTATTTCATTCCCGAAACTGGAGTGACTCTGGAATTACTAAACTAAAATTGTAGTTAGGAGATCTGAACTAAGCCCCACTTATTAGTTCACTCCAGAAAACGAACAAATTTTCAAAACCAATATTTTCATTGAGAATGACTTTAACGAACAATGAATTTGCGCAGACAGAAATACAGGATTAAGTCCACAGCACCCCTGATAAGTTCGTTTCAGATGATCAGGAAACTATTTATTCACTCCCTCTCTTAAACAACGGATCAGTTTTTCGTAACCTCAGTCGGTGACTTCAGGGTATTATAGCTAGACTCGGTTGATGCCATGCGGTTAGAATTCAGTCGTTGTCTCGTGGCTATGTCATGTCCTCCCGACTGAGATTTTGGGCATGGCACCGTGGTCAGTCAAGGGCTATATTAAGTATGCTATCATCGGAGCGTATGCTAACTACAAAGACAGGCATCATAAGAAGACCAGGTACGTTATGCCCTTCCCCTCTTCGGGGTATCTTAGGTGCACAGGACATGCCAAGAGACAGGGCATGGCGAATGATCGTATATATTGCAGCAGCTCTTGTAATGCCACACCTGTAACAGGTAGATTTGACTGTTGCTGTTGGTAAACGTTGGATCACGCTGTTCTTTCTCACTGTTAATGAAACTACTTTTTTTTTTTCTCGAATGCATCTAATCTTCCACCTGTCCATGTATAGTGTTGTCAGCACCATTCGTTTGACTCACAGAGAATTTCATATTTAATTACCTAAATTATTTCAAGAAAAATAATTTTATTTTCAGTAAAAAAGTTCTTTTGGTTCTTTTAGAATTTTCTTTTTATAATTTGTAATTTTAAAAAAACAACATTCTCAGTGCATGCCATCATTCACATCAATACCACTTATGACCTATATTACCAGTTTTGCTCAGATGTATGTTTATTTATGTAAATAGTTTTGATTATTGGTTTGGCTATGGCCAAGAGGAATGCATCGATTATGACCGTTATAGTTTCAGGGTGAGGTCACGTGCAATCACTGACCTCTTATTGCAGTCTGGATGTTTTCATTGGGTTATTTAATATTTTATTAGTATCAGTATCGGTTATTGATAAAACCTGTAGTGATAGATTTTCGTCTCAGGCGATGCTAGACTAGTCTTTTAGGGAAAAGCACGGAAAGAGGGAGAGAATTCCAGAGTCTTAAATTGGATAGGTTAGAGGAAGGAACAAATCGGTTGGATCTCACAATCACAATTACCAGTGCCTCTGACGTTGCGAATTAAATGCATATGGTCTAAACGAATAGCGGTTTCCATGCTCCAGAAGTTGGTTTGGCTCATTCCGCCCAAGAAAAGTACTCACATAATTATGGGTAGCTCTCTCTCTCTCTCTCTCTCTCTCTCTCTCTCTCTCTCTCTCTCTCTCTCTCTCTCTCTCTCTCTCTCTCTTATGTGTGTGTGAGATCCTGCTAGAAGTGTGTTAATGGACATGACTCCTTAAATGATGACAGACGTTCATCTTGAAAAAGAGTAGGTTATAAAACCATTGCTCGTCAGATACTTTCGTCATTGACAACTGATCTTGATTGTTTAAATCACCTGATCTTTGTCGACAGGATGCCTTTCATTTCATATTACATATACGTGACACGCGATAAAAACAAGGGGGCCCTAATGTTAACCTTGCAGGTGACTCATGAGGAAAGTCAGGGGGTCACCAAAGATCCTTTGAAGGTGATATAGTAAGAGTCCCAGGGGCACCTAATGTAACCTTCCATGTGACGTGTGGTAAAAGTCACATGGACCTCTAATGCAACCTTCAGGTGCTATGTGAGCAAAGTCGTAGGGATAGTAACCTTTCAGATGATAAGTGATAAAAGTCGCAGGGACAGCTACAGTAACCTTTCAGGTGGCATGTGATTACAGTCACATGGGCCCCTAATTTAACCTTGAGGGTGACATGTGTTCAAAGTCAAGATCTACAATAGCAACAGTTAAAGAATTGAACACATGCTGTGGAGGGCCATGTGGATGGCTCCTCTTAGTTCAGTTGCAACCGGTATTCCGTAGACCTCTTTGAGACGCGGCCTTGCAATGGATAAAGGTCATTGCGACCTTGATAAGACCAGTGACCTTTTAACCGAAATGTTAGCTTTTTTAATGCAAGGAATTCAGAAGACTGAAAGTGGATTTTCTTCTTACTAATGCGAAGGATTATTTTGTACGTGTCAAAATGAAGGTTTATAAAGCTAAGTTGAATTGTGGAATGGTGACCTTTTACTAAAATGTGAATATTTTTCATGCAAGACATTTTGGGTGAAGGAATATTTTATAAAGGAACTTTTTGACGAACCATAGTTAATCTTTTATAATATTTATTTTTAATAGTCACGTACAGAATTATATACACATAAGTACAAAATAATAGCCCACATTTCTCGTTGTGTGGATATGTGCGTATGCGCCTGAATGTACGATTTGTTTTTATTAGATATTTATTTTCATGTTGCATATAAACTAGCTAACCATATATGTGTGTATATATATATACTTACATACATACATACTATATATATATATATATATATATATATATATATATATATATAATATATATATATATATATATATATATATTAATCACAAATATCAAGCTAAAAATGTCGTTTGATATTCAGCTCACTCTACCCTGACGAGGATAACATACACTCAAGGGGGAACCGACAGCCAAAAGTTACTTTTTCCCCTTTATATTATAATAATATATATATATATATATATATATTATATATATATATATATAATATATGCACGATATTAAAAGAAGCCAAACTTTTTAAAAACTCACGTAAGCAGCTATAGTACAGAGCAGGTCCAGTCTGTTATTGTGAACCTCTTCAGTTATACAAAGTACTATCTATCCCCTATAAAGCATTATTCATCCCCTTCTGGCGTCAGTTATCGGACGATGTCTTCAGTGCGATAAGGGTTTTTTATTTTTTTTTTTTTTTTATTTTTTTTTTTTTTTTATTTTTAGAGGGAAGGGTCCTCATTTTGAAATCGCCGAAATATCGCCAATAATCAGTATCCTTACAGAGAACAGCGTAGCTATCTTTAGATGGTAAGAAATGTCAAGGACGAACGATGTAATAGTAATGAGATTCAGCTTGAGAGAGAGAGAGAGAGAGAGAGAGAGAGAGAGAGAGAGAGAGAGAGAGAGATTTGATAACAGAAAATGACTGAGTCGCTTTTATACTTCAGGGGAACTAAACTAAAATGGATCATTAAGATCAACCCATTTAAAATTTTTTATTAAATACATATACCTCACAGGGGTCAAGATGTTAAGGTTATGGGAAAAAAAACTACTGTATCTCACTGATTATTCCCAAGGAAAATCTTGTTTGGAATATGACGGTATCAGTGTAGAGTACGTGGATGATAATAATAATATTATAATATTAATAATAATAATAATGATAATAATATTAATAATAATAATAATGATAATAATATTTAATAATAATAATTATATTTATTTATTATTATTATTATTATTATTATTATTATTATTATTATTATTATTATATTACACAAATTGCTCTTCTTTTTTCATTCGTATCTCAATAATTTTGATTACAAACGCTGGTTACTATATTTTTGGACCCCGGTTTAATTATGTATTTTAAAGCAATTTGTCGACTATTCATTTCTTTGGTTTTCTTCGTTTATTTTTGTGGAAGAAGTTTTAAATTCAGATATAACTCAATTTTGTGTAATACCCGTCTTTAGTGAACACGCAGTATTCCACATTTTGGGTCAAAGTTATAAGAAATTGTTTTCCCTTTCTCTATCTGTCGTCGTGAATAAATGGTCTTGGAAATCTGTCTTACTTGGAAACCTTTTAATTAGCCACTGAGACTTAATGTCGGTAGCATGTCTTTTCATTGATGTTTTGAATGATCATCTCATACATTTGTTAGGTAGTATACCTGTGAAAGAAGAAACAGGATTAATTTTATTTTAATCTGGTCTATCGATTATGACAATTTCATTTATCTTGGCTCAACAGTCTAGATTAATGAATTATATTTTTAGGAGCTATTCCAAAATGAATGAAAATCTGTTGGACTACATTTATCTGTAATGAATGAAATAGGAAAATGTTTTATTTGTCCATTGCAGATAGAGGTGATATACTTATGTGTGTGGTTACTATCTTTAATTCAGTACTTAATATTTAGTGAAACTATAATAATAAGAGTTACTTATAGTATATTTGACGATCTTTGTAAATGACAGTCCGAGTTTCAATAGTGTGAGGAAGCATTCATTTCTATCCGGAAAACTCATGGTAAGAGTTAGCGTCATTTTGTTTCTTCTGGAGAGGAACAAGGATATGCCATAACCATAGATCTTGACAAATTATTTAATTTTCAGCCGTTTATTTTTGGCATCATATCGCTGTATGCTTTATAATTCTCAAAAGGTTGAAAAATGACGTTACTGTGTAAGTGATGGAAATACTCCACATTCAGTAGTTCCGCGAAAGTCTAATTATAGTTGCGTCTTTTGTCTCGGATAAAAGTCCGAGTTGAATTTGGGGACAGTTCTTTCAAGGATGGAGTGATTCTCCCCAAGATGTGCTACATTCTGCAGGAGTCGTCGAGGATGTTGCGGCTGGTGCAAAGACTGTGAGAGGAAAAAAGGGAGGGAAGGGGTCCCTGGGGAGAGGACCATTTCGTAGCCCCCTTTTTCGGGGGCCAAACCTTTTGCTGTTGTAGTTAGATCTTCAGAACCACCGGCAAGATGATGGGAATGTACGGACAGAAGTTCCGCATGCGGCGGTATGCGAACATGTCCGGTAGGGACTCCCCGCCTACGATAGGCCATGACAGGGTGAACTACATCAACCCCACCATCAATTACGACAAATGGCCTCGTAAGATCCGTCCTCAGCGACGCTGGACTAACAGTGCCGAGGTGACGCTGGAGTCCCCTTCGGACGCGCCCCGCAGGTGCTCTTGCATGGAAAACCTCAACCTGAATTCCGAGCAGCTCACCGCCCTCAGGAGGCACTCGCATGACCACAGCAGTGCGGAAGAGGATGGCTGGCTGCTGCAGCAGCAGCAGACGGACGAAATCCTCCATGCGAGCGCCGACGTCCTTACCAAGATGTTCACGTGTCTTAACACAAATGCCGACCCCCCTCCTACGAATCATCCTCCCACTGACCCCAGGTACAGGCCGAGCGAACGACAGGAAAGGCAGTGCGCCATCAAGTAAGTCGAGAAAGATGTTTGTCTCCCCTCCCCTCCCCTCCCCTCCCTTCCCTTCCCTTCCCTTCCCTTCCTGTAGGTGGCACCTCCGTCCCATGATGGCGTACTTCTAGTGAAAAAGACTGGAAAAAAAAAGACATTTGTGCTCTCCTTCACCTCATCGTTTGTCCCCTTCTGCTGGTGTTATCATTTATATTTGTTTGTTGTTTAAGTCTAGATCCATGGTTCTCTTTCCGTAAGGCTATAATTATTATTCTTTTAAGAGATGTGATTACTCCTGTACTCTGTAGTCATAAAGAAAGGAAGTTGTTGTTGCAGTCTACCCGGATTTGCTACTCCTTGTAGTACTTGTGTTGTTAACAGTAAGCTCGCTTATTGCTGATTCATTTATTTTTGTTTTGTTATAAAGTTTCAGTAGCTTTATACGTTCTCGATGGGTGTGTGAGTGAATGAACTCATCTTTCAACTCTCATTGCTCTTTAGGTTCCTTGTACTCCTTTGCTGTAGCGTACTGTCTTACTGTCAAATATTGAAACTAATTTTGAGAACCGTTGTTAGACTTTGAAGGCAATTCATCCTGTACTTCACTTCTACTAAACTTGCTGAAAAGTGTCCCTAAGCTATTGGATTGTTTCCGATTGTTCTATTACTGCTCTTGATTTTGGAAGTCCTTCTTTTGTATCTTAATTTGTTTTCTAATTCCCAAAACTCAGACTAATAGAGCAATTATTAAGGCGTGAACATAATTACTGTTTATAACCTTATGATATGGATATTTACCTAAATTCTTTCAAATGTTTCACATCGTCAAAAGCTGTACAAGTGGTTTTATTGATAATAATAAGACTTGATATTTTCTTAGTATTGACACTCGGTAAGAATTTTCGTTCTGTTGTTACATCGTGGTTCTCTGACCTAGTTTTTAGAACAATTTTCTCTTCGGTACGGGAATCATGTCTTCTGTCTTGAGATGTCATGAAAAATTGTTGATAGGTGCAGAAGGTTTGTCTTTTCCATTGGGAAATGAAAAGTTCATTGTCAGGTTTGTTTGCTTCTTAGTCAGGCATTGCTTTAAGTTGTATTTTGACCATTTTATCGGTGTATATCAAGAGCACATGTTTTTTTAATGTTACTTTCCTTGCAATTGAAATACTGTTGCGCTAAGCTAACGAGTTCACTTTTCCAGCCTAATTTTTTTTCGGCAAACAGTTCTTATCGCTTTAGCATCGACCCTTATTTGACCATTTTGTTTCGCAGATCACCTTATATCCCCATTATCGCCTGAGGTTTTTTCTATCGTCACCTTTGGTTGTATCCTTATTATTAGCCATCACATGCCCATTCGGGTCTGCTGTGAGGGTTTTGGATTTATATGTTGTCATTGTCTTATAGCCAAGAGGCCTGGAATTCATTTTACCATTATCGTTTAATCGTGTTGCCTGTGATTCATTGTCATTGTTTTGCCTCATGGTGTCGGATTATTTTTCCATATCTTTCATCATGTGGTAACAGGGCTTGTTAACTTTATCCTTATTTCTGAATATTTTACGTCATTTCCTCCACTCACATTTTTCCACAGTGCACTATTTTCGCTACGCTTTGCTGGGTCCTAGACTTGTTTTGTTTGTCTTGCCTTACCTTAAGTTTTGTTAGATTTTGATCTTCATTATTTCATAATGTATTTGTCCTCTGTATTTATTTCTCTTGTGATTTTCCTTACTTATTCTCTTGCGCTTGTCTTTTCCCTGACACGACTACTTTTTATCGTGGATTCTGTGTCCTCGTGCTACCCCAACTTCCAGTTTATTGTTCTTTTCATCGTTATATTTCCATTCACAGGTTTTCCTGCTTTACCATCAGTGTCATAGTTGTTGACCTTGAAGTGATTTATTGCCTTGCTCGCTATTCCTGTCGGACCAGTAATCTCTCTCTGCTGTATAACATGGACCGGCTGTCTTTGCTTGCTACATTATATTATATGTACTCTCCTCTGTGTCAGTCAATATTTACGACTGGATCGACGCCAAATTATGCCACTTTCAGACTTCCATTAATGTCTTATTTCCACGTCAAATCATCCCAGATCTTTTGATGTGACATTCTCAAGGTTTTCCTTGTGCTGATCTTGGCTGACCTTTGTGACATTGGCCTTCTTGCTCGTATTACAACTATTGAAGGTTTCTGATTATGTTGACCCTAGCTGAGAGAGAGTCCCCAGGAATCCCTATCTGCATTCTTTATTACGTAGTTCATAGATAATTTCGTATCTCGATTTGAATTCCAAAGTTATCTGTTTTCATAATTCGTCTTGAATTGTAGATTCTTGCTGGCTTCGTTGGGCTTTTTTTGTAGACTTCACAGGTATTTCTTCCTATAAATTATTAATACTGAGTTGCAGAGCCTAGCTAATTTCGTTGTGCTATTTGAAGCTTAAATTTTTTTTCATATACAAAATTTATAATGATGAATTATAGAGTCCATCTGATTTCGTATCGCGGTAGTTCCAAGATTTTTAATGCTCTGTAGTTGTAGCTAATTTTGTAGAGAGAGTTACATCTTCTAAGCTCGTAACAATGAATTGTAGAACAGATTTCTAAGGAACGTATCCCAAAGTTCGTTTTCGTGCGTCACGGGTCCTAGCTCAGCTTCAGAGCGGCTAAAAGTCCTGAGGTATTTTTCCCATTATCTGTTTTGTAAATTATAGCTCACACAAACCTTCAGTGTGTGATAATCCTCAGCTTGTAATTATTTGTCATATTATAGGTGTTTCTATTGATTTATTATTCTGTTTTTCAGCTCACGCCCTCAAAATATGTTGAACGGAACGTAGAGAGCGATTACGATTTCAGAATTAAAGAAAAAAATCCAATAGTCTGAGAAAGTGGCATTTACAGTTGAACTTTTGTCACCTAATTGTATCTTAGAAGGCTTTTGCCACTTCGATTGTGTTTAGGTATTGATGATGAAGTCTATGCTTCATTCTTATGATCCTCCTCTTTCGCAGTTTTAAGTTTAATTATAGTTAATCATTTAATTACTATTAATTAGTCCGTTTTATACATAATTTTTTTATTTTCCATTTTATTATCAAACGGCTTAATTTTAGAGGTCTTAATGATTATTTGTTTATTATGAAATCCTCTACATTATTCATTCTTGTTCAAATGTCATTCGTTTCGTAGTTAGCTGTCTCTACACATCACGTAGTTATATATGTGTTGTAGAAGTACTTTGATGTTGTACTTAATGTCTGTCGTAGAAGAATTGCATAATTACTCACCTCACTGTGAAAAGAACAGCACTGTCAAGAAAAATAAATTGTGAATTAGTAACAAATTGTCAGATGTTTTTCATTTTTTCTGGTAAGAGCAACAAAAGCGTTAGCTGTGGACTTTCTCCATTACTGTTACTAATAATATTAGGTGTTCATCATAAAGAATATCATTATTATGAAATTTAATATTATGAGTATGACAACTGAACTGGGAACCCAGTTTTCATTAACAATAGTGTAATGAGAAGGATAACTTCGGAAAATATGTCCTCGTTAACACGGCAAGTTTTGACTTTTACCCGGAGGCTTTCAACGGCCGTTTTAACTCGGCCGAACATGCGTTAGTAGGCTGATCACGTCCTTTCTCTCCGGATGAGTTCATTCTACAAGGATATTTGGGGGCGATAAATGAAGCGCATGAGCGTCCCGGAGGGGCCTGGTATTAAGATCTTGTTCTGTTATCCCGTAAGAAAACTGTACCGAGTCTCTTTTCAGAGAGACCGGAAAGCGGCTGGATGGTTGATTTAGAATGATGAAGACCTCACCCTGCCAAGGGCAAAATGTAGGCGTGGTTAAATGTTAGAAGTAAAAAGATGTGAGGTATGGACCTAAGGGCCCAGCTAACCATCAAAGACGACTCGAGAGCGCTGTCTGCCATCTTGAAACATCCTGTAGTAAGCGGCCAATATTTGTGGCAAAACTGTAGGAAACGTTCGTCATCCTAGTGCAAACATGAGCTGCTCAAGGGGTATTGTCACGGGAACACACGGGAACTCTTTTCCTGGCCTTCTTAACAAAAAGGGCTCGAACACTATCTGCTTCGTTTTTGCCGCCAGTTCAGAAAATATTTGCCGGGAATATGCTAAAATATGCTAGAAAACGTTTTCGTGTGGCGCCCTCTCAAGGGAATCCGTGATAAAACATTTCCAACGGGAATCCTGTCGTGGGATTGACGATTTGCATCCCATTTTACCTCATGTTACAAATATGCAATTAGATTTGGAGGTTCCAGACTTCGTTATCATGTTTATGATAATATTGATAACTTTGTTTGAATCAAGAAAATATAAAGTTTGTTGGTTCCCTTTGGCACTGATTTATTTTCTTCCGGAATCCTGGCACCAATTTTCTTTTGTTCTGATCGTTCATGTTTTTTTCTCTCTTACTCTCTCTCTCTTATCTATATCTAATATTCTGGTTTACTGATGCATATTTCTTTTTCTAAAACCTCTTTGTGCAGCCAGGTAGCGGCCATTCGTTTTGCGAACAATATTGTAGGGACTGCTAATAATAACAATATTAAGAACTATATAGGTAGCTAAGTCCCTACCTTTGGAGATGGTATTCAAACTCAATTTTAGCATTTTCCGCTCGCTTTCAGAGGTCTCTCAACATTAGTTCTTGGCTTCTGTTCCAGATAAAGTGACATTTATCCTAATATCAGTTCCTCCTGAATTAAAGATGACTAATGAAACAATTTCGCCATTCTTTGAAGATTCATAGGAAGTTTCGAAGGAAAACGGAACTTTATTTTTTTTTTTTATTCTTCCCATATCATACATTTTTATCTTGGTCTGGGCAACATAAGGACAGTGAAATCTTAAGCAGTGAAACCTTATTTTTCCGGTTTTTTAGTAATTGGACTCTTCTAAAAAAAAATAAATAAATAAATAAAAAAATAAATAAATAAATAATAATAAATAAATAAATAAATAAATAAATAAATAATAATAATAATAATAGTAATAATAATAATAATAATAATAATGATGATGATGATGATGATGATGATGAATTAATCAATACAGATATGATAACCTTCTATTATTAAAGTACGATAGTTGACGTAATCATATTAGTTGAACATTTCAATTGTACGAAAATGCATTGTCAAAAATCCTAAATTTATTTGTTTTAATTAATGTTCAAACTTTGCTGAATATGATTTAGATTATTATTATTATTATCATTATTATTATTATTATTATTATTATTATTATTATTATTATTATTATTATTATTATTATTATTATTAGTCGAAAAAAACTCATAATCACATGAGTCAATAAAATGGGAAATAAAATCCACTGTAGTATGCCTGTTTTATTTTGTTGCTTAAAATATATACACATTCAAGAGCCGAACCGCTTCTCAGAAGATATAGGCGATTAGCTGGTTTGCCGTTAGAGAATGAAGGTATAACAGGAAGAGCCAACTACACATCTTCAAACAACTTTTTGTAATTCTAGTCAGATTTACAAGGAAAACCGTGCAGGTCATCGGAAGCGTTCTGCTGTGTATATTTTAAATAACAAAATCGATCAGGCACACTGCTGTGGATTTACTTTCCCATTATTATTATTATTATTATTATTATTATTATTATTATTATTATTATTATTATTATTATTATTATTATTATTATTGCTGATGCTGCTGTTATTGATGTAGCTTTCATTTTCACGGTTTGTGGTTTGTTATTCATGTGGTCACACTAAGGTGCCTAATTAGTTTCTAAGCATGAAGCCTAAATAATTATAATAATAATAATGAAAAAAGACTATGTCAAAGGTAACTTCAGAAATAGACGAACTGGCAATTTACACTCCCGGTAAAGATTTGCAGACATAAATAGTACAAACTCAATTAATTGATTGTATAACCTTTTTTTTGCACGGAGTTAGCCGCCCAGGATTTTCTTTGATGTTATTGTATGCTTTGAATTTTTCCTTCAAAAGATTTTTTCTAATCCGATTTTTACGACGCATGACAAGCCTATTGTTTAAATGGATCGGAATAATGTTTTGTTTGTAAACCGATTGAGTCATTGTGCAAGGCTGTCAGTAATTGACTTAATCATTTGTTTCAATAAACAACCATCATTGGAGAGTGTCTTTGAAGTTATGAAGAAGCGATTGATTACTTGTAATAAAAACAATTGTGAAACGTTACCGCTTTTACAACAATAATTCTTATTACTAAATTAGATTAAATCTTGATCAAAATTTCCCTCAAGCAAAATATATATATATATATATATATATATATATATATATCTATATATATATATATATATATTTACGAGTACATACACATTTATTCTTATTCCCTAACCTTTGAGTCAGTGTCCTCTACAGAGAGAGAGAGAGAGAGAGAGAGAGAGAGAGAGAGAGAGAGAGAGAGAAGGAAGGTCGTAGCAAAGACCGCACTTGTATCAACATTCATCTTGTTTTTCATTCTATTTATTAGACCATGGAATCTCTGAGCACCGTCTTCTGTTTCCGTGCCTTTCCAGTACGGAGAATTTAAGTGCCGACGGACTCGTCATTTTGTTGGCTTCGGACACACTTCCCTGCCGGAATGGTAAGTGAGTGGTCTTGGACCCAGGAAAACTCAGAGGAAAAGAAGTATGATATTCACACACACTCATATATATAAATGTATGATGTTGTTGATGTAGCTTTCATTATCACGGTTTGCGGTTTGTTATTATAAACGTGAATGAAGCCTAAATAATAATAATAAAAAAAACCCGGTCAAAGATAACTTCAGAAATAGACGAACTGTAATTTTACATTTCGGTATATATATATATATATATTATATATATATATATATATATAGTATATATATATATATATATATATATATATAATATATATATATATATATATAATATGATAGATAGATAGATAGATATAGATAGATAGATAGATATGTATGTATAAATTTCTATGACTGTTTGCCGTTTGGAGTCTGCTATCTGCTATCCTCTGATCTTCCTTTCTTGACACTGAGGCGGTTTCTTTTATCGTGATGCAGTTTGCCGTGAAAATTTATCCCCTTGTGAAAGATTATCGAGTTTCACTAAGAAAGGAAACTTGGCTCAGGTCTCTTCTCCTTTATTTATTTCGCCTTTGGGGATTTAAAGCTAAAGTCATGTGCGCTTTTGTGTGTGTCCGCTCTCGCGCGTGTGGTTTACTTTTAGAATCAAACGTCTTTTACTGCGAAATGTATCCACTGCTTCCTCAAGATACTTTGTTTATATCGTTTTGCAAGCCCTCGGGGACCTGGAGCCTTTAGTCGTATGTGTGTGTAGTATATATAAAAGGTATCGGCGCTTTTCCCAGGTGCCTGCGCAATTTGTCTTGAGAGTCTTACGAAATTTTAAATTGTATTTGTGTGCGTGTGTCTGTGTTTTCTGTGTATTTTCACTTGTATCCTTGTGAGAAATGTATATATCCATATACTGGCTTATTTTCTTACTCAGAACTTTAGGACTGAAGTGTTAGTGCGTGGTCTATGTGAGTATATGTGCAAGCAGAATTCCCGTTCAAATGGTAGTCTGTTTTCCTTGGTAATTGTGTTTTAAAAGACCTCGGGTCTCAGGAATACTGGAGTATTTCATTAGCCTGTTCGTGGGTAATTTGCACTTTGAATGAATGTCCTTTTTGTGGCTTAATCCACGTAGACGGCGTATGTTATAAATAATAATGATCATTTTTAAACCTATAAGGAAAGGAACACATGTTTCATGTTCTTTAAAACTTGATTGAAATTTGATATTCAAATAAAATCACTGTTTTTATTTATGTATGTTGGATTAAAATGCCAATTCGTTTCCATGATTTTTCCACGTGGTGATTGTTGATTCATTATTCGTTGCCTTCTTTCCTTTGAAAATAAAAGAACCATGATACAGCTACTCCCTCTTGAATATGTAACTATCAAAAGTGTTATGCTTCAAATTTTAGGGAATTAACTTTTGGGATGACACTCACCGGTTAGTTAATTAACAGTTACATCATTTATTCTTCAGTTGAAAAGAGGCACCTGCTTATCTGTGGTTAATCTTATTAGTGAGGCGAGTGTCGTACCCACAAAAGTACGAGTTTTACATATATGTATAATATATATATATATATATATATATATATATATATATATATATATATGTGGTGTGTGTGTGTGTGTGTGTGTGTGTGTGTGTGTGTGTGTGTGTGTGTGTGTTTGTGTCTTTGTGTATATATGTACTTGCGTATGTTTGTATTATACGTACAGTATTAATATATATATATATATATATATATATATATATATATATATATATATATATATATATTATACTGTATATACACTTATATATATAATATATATATACACATAAAATATACATATACATACATATATCTCATCAGTAAAGTATTTGGCTTACGCGTGCAAGCCCCTTAGTTTATTCCTAGCTTCAGCTGAGGTCAAGAAAATGGCATGGGGCCAGCAGCCTCATTCCCAGGGACTTAATGAATTATAAGGTGTCATGAACTTTGTGTCGTAATCATACTACGGCTATAGAGGAATTTGTTTGTACTGAGAGCTTTAGTTACGCAACGGCAAAGTCTGTATTTATTTCTTTCATAGAAATTCATGACCGTCAAATTAATAACTCTTGATTTAATTTCGTTTTCCAGAGTAACGCATCAACCACGGAAAATTATACATTACTTTATGTGTCTGCCAAGTTAGGCTCAGAATGATTCAAAACTCAATCATTCTATATCATAGCAATAAGCTTTCCCAGTTTTACATTTTTGTTATTGTTATTATAAACGTTTTACATATTTACCGATAGACATTCCTGCAATTATTGCTATTACTGTATACGAATTCACTGAAGTATTTTCAGTTTGGTTTCTGAGACAGTTGGAATTTTTGGTAATTATTATAGTTATCTTGGTATTTATTACTACTCCATTTTGCACACCCTTTATTTAATAAGGTATGTTTTTTTTCTAATATAAAGTTTGATCCAAAAATTGTGCAAATTAAACGGTTCATTGTGTTCAATTTCCTCTCAATATTTTTCATGATAAAATTACTTTTAATATATGCAGCCAGTATTAATAAACCAGTAGTTATTTCATTTCACAAGCATGCAATACGTAGTGGTATTAATCTAAACTTGCACTGCCATAACAGACTTGACAATTATTACTGCAGTAGAAGCTCTAAATAATATTTTAGTAACGATAAATAAACATTAATCAGTTGTACACTTTTGTAATGCAAATAATCCTCACGATTAGCCATTAAACCTTAGAGGTATAAAACGTATTCCTCGTTAGAGAGAGAGAGAGAGAGAGGAGAGAGAGAGAGAGAGAGAGAGAGAGAGAGAGAGAGAGAGAGAGCCAGGAATGGATGTTTAGAAGAACGAGAAGGGAGGGAACAGCTGGTTAAGTTATTGGAAATGCATTATCAATTTCATGATTACTTCGAAAAGAGCAAAAAATGTAAATGATTCATCAGTAATGGATTAATTTGCAGTAGAAGGAAGAGTCAGGTGATGAATATCATGGCGATAAGGTGAGTGGCCAGAGTGAGAATAGAGGAACCGAAAGTGAAAGGCGTAGGTTGTTGTATTTGGTGGTAAAAGAACCAGGAGTAGACAGAGGAGCTTTAGAACGGAGGAAAGAGGTAAGAATTGGCGCGGGCGAAGAATGTTTCAAAATGAAAGACAAATTTGGATTCAGTAAAAAGGGAAAATTGAGAAGTTGAAAGCTGTGTAGTCGGGGTCTAGATAGTAATGAAGAGAGATTGGGATAATGACGGTTGCCCATTTACAGTGGTTCCAAACTTTTTGTTTTTGTTTTTGTTATGCCCCACCTAATCACCCCTAAAATCCTGATGTCCCTGTGGTGATATATATTCTTATATATTCACGTGGAGGAAGCCTAAAAGGCCATTAATTTGGTTTAAACATTCTCAAATTCCCCCCCCCCCTTTGAAAAATCAAATTATATTTTGTTGGGGCGTGCACCCCACGTTGGGAACCACTAATTTAGAGTTAGTCAGGTTGAATCAAAATCTTTTGAAACAGTAGTAAAATTTAAGGGAGATTGGTGTAAAAGAAGATAAGGAGCTAATCTGATAGGAAGCAATCCATGGATGAAGAATTGGAAGGTGGCTGGAATAGTTGAAGGATTGAAAGTAATTGAATGACTGGCCACATAATTAAATGTCGCTCAGTGAAGGAACGGTTCTTGGCGAATAATTTGAGGGGGCGGGGAGCGTTCTTTTGAGGGAAAGCATGACCGCGAAAACTTGAATTCTGGAAATATATGTTGCTCACTATACAAAATAAAACTTAATAGAGAAAAAGAAACGTTAGAGGAAGTCTTGACAGGGAAGTGACAACAGCAAATTTAGCCCGGCAACAAGTTTTAGGGATCAAATTACGTTAAAAAAAAAGAAGCCACGCAGAATGTTTAAAAGTAGATGGATAACTCACAGTGTGATGTTTTGTACCTAGATGAATGTTGCCATAGAAATGATGATGCTTTGTTGAGGGACCAAGGATCTATGGTTTACGGTAGTGGTTCTCAATCAGAGGGTGGTGGGCGGGAGGGGGGTCGGGGATTGTGACCATTTTTATTTGGTTTAATATCCATTAGCATGTACAATCGGTTTTAAATGTGTAAAACGGCACTATAAAATTAATCTATATATGTAAAGGTTATGTATTAATATGGAAGACAAAAGGGTATTTGAGTACTAAATGCATATTTTTGGAATACATCTTTTGAGTTAGACAATTTTGGAAAGAAGGGGTGGTGAATGACATTCTGAGAGCCACTCGTTCACGGGATAGGAATGAAAATCTGCTGTGAGCGATTAGTAGCTTCTTTGATGTGAATGCAAGTTGAGGAATTGTATTTGGAGACTGAGGAGTGCCTGATTTCCTTTTAAAGTAAGTGAAAGTAGCATGCTTTTAAAAAAGAAAGCATTGATAAATAAATAAGTAGATAAATTGATTAAGTGATTAATTAATAAAAGGCAGCTGCTGATAAATGTGAATGATTAGTGATATGAGAGTAAAATGTTCGAAAGCGTTTGACCATTGGCATAAGGGGCTAAAAATAAATCATTCTTTGTAAAAAAAGAAATCATAAAACTAAAGGATGTTAAGAAAATGGAGCAGTGAATCTGGGAAGATGGATGAACTGGAATGGTAGATTCTTTTATATTTTTAGGAATAAACATTTTAAACGATACCAAAACGAGAGAAGGGGCGTATCAGAGCTGATGAAAAAGAAAGCAACTGGGAAACAAGTTTTTGTGAAGGTATTATTAAGCCAACTCTTCTTTTGTAATTTTTTGGAAGCATCTTGAATGTTCTTGGAGAAAAGAGCTATAGAATCAGTCATTAGAAGTAAATTCTCCGATCCGTTTGATTCTTTGGGCGGAAAGGGAGAGAACTGAAAGTGTATTGAGAAGTTTTATCCTTGTATTGTAAATAAGAAAAAAATACAGGTAGAGAATATATGCTGTAATTGTAAATAAGTTGATGGCAGGAAAAGATACCTACCGTAAATAATGACTGATCAATTGGGTGCCAGAAATGGTTGAAAAAGAGGGTTTAACTAACAGGATTCACGATTGTTTGGAATATAATAATTGATAGTAAACAGGTGGCAACTTCCTAGGGATAAATTATTGTGCAGTTGTATGAGATGACTGAAAGGACTGGAAGCTATGTGCACAAGGTTCTCGTTATTGTTTGGGTTATTAAAGGATGTGTGTGAGTGTAACAGTTGTGCTAACTTCTATTATGGCAATTTACTTTTAGCCTGAAATTTATTATTATTTTTTTTTGGCCTATCATAGTCCTCCAATTCGACTGGGTGGTATTACAGTGTGGGGTTCTGGGTTTCATCATGCAATTATTATTGTTATTATTATTATTATTATTATTATTATTATTATTATTATTATTATTATTATTATTATTATTATTATTATTATTTCATGCAGACATTTGTATTTTTATATTTTTTATATTTATAACCTTGATTTTCAATTTTGGTAAGTGCTAACATTTTTTCTGTTGTTTAATTAAAATATATTGATGATTTCAGGCACCCTTT
Organism: Macrobrachium nipponense; assembly: GCF_015104395.2. NCBI lineage: Eukaryota > Metazoa > Arthropoda > Malacostraca > Decapoda > Palaemonidae > Macrobrachium > Macrobrachium nipponense. The sequence goes on along the minus strand of NC_087203.1, from coordinate 80,867,323 downwards.
ATTAATACACTATTTCATAATGATGGAAATTAGAATTATTAACTAAGTTTTAAGTAAGTTCGTTTACACAAGCAACCGTTATTATAATCAGCAGTGATGTGAGTTCTTCGGACACATTCTCTTCTGAAGAAAATTATTTTAAGTAATATCTTCGTTAATTATGGATTAAGTTATCCTACTTCAACTAACAACTACCTAGATGACGTCAGATATGCAAATGCCGAAAACTGATACGAAAAGTGAACGAATATTATAAGAAAAAACTAAAAAAAAAAAAAAAAATTAAATACGATCGACACGACACCATGGATTTTTTGTATCTATTAAGTGTTACCAATCCTGGTAGCCACACAACTCAATTGTAAATTCTTCGGAGAAACGACTTTTAACAATTGCCAGCCATGCTGGGCATGTACGGTGTAAGGAATTACGCCAGAATCAGCCGAAGGGATTCCTCGCCTACCATTGGCCATGACAAGGTCAATTACATGCACCCGACGGTCAATTACGACAAGTGGCCGCGCAAATTCCGTCCGCAGAAGCGCAACTGGTCCAACAGCGGCGATAATTCGCGCACCTCCCCGACTCCCGGCTACAACCGGGAAGGTCGCCGCTGCTCCTGCATGGACAACCTGAATCTGACGACGGAGCAGCTGGCCGTGCTGCAGAAGCACTCGCACAACCACAATGAAGAGGACCAGCTGGCCATGCAGCAGCAGACCGACGAGATCCTCCACGCGAGCGCCGACGTCCTCACCAGGATGTTCAGCCGCCTGAACACAAGCGCGCTGCCGCCCCCGCAGGACTACCCAGGGTCCGATCCTCGGTACGATCCTCGCAGCGGGAAGCGAAAGCGAAATCCCGTGAGGACGTGCTCCCTCAAAAAGTAAGTGGCCCGAAGTAACGAGAACGAGGCCGGGCAAAGGTATTCCAATATTGAGATTTATCAAGAATATTTTGAAATTCACCACTTTCTTTCAAGTTGCCACCAGTTATTTTTTCTCTCTCTCCTTGATTTAGAAACCTACAGCTAATGCATTTGATAAATCACGGCGATCATACCTATTTTGGCTTTGTCCTTCGCATCTGGTGTCGCGCACAGCACTTTTTGGAGGATTTCCCTTCGTCACTCGTATAGTTTTTTGCTCAAGCTTTTCACCTTCGATGGGAGATCCACTGCGTTTTGCACGAGCTTGATTGTATTTGCACGAGAAATATTTCACTCCGCAAGACCACTCCGCTGCCTCACTCCGCTACTACCTTGGGAGTTCTTGTTGGAAAGCACTGGACTCTCCTTCCGCACTGATCACTTTTAAACGTATTGCTATTTCACCGGATACTTTCAAACAAGATGCTTTTTCAGTGGTCTCTTTTAAACCTTATAAGGGTTGATTCAGTATAAACAACTTACTGAGCATGACAATATCATAACACTCATTGCATTACCCACTTATATCTGTACTTTTTAAGCTTTTGCATCTTTTAATCTTCGTTAGATATGCGTTACTTTTTTTCCATTTTTTTCGTTAGTGTCATAATGATGAACAGAAATTGGTATTTCGTAAAACTTAACAAAGTATTAAGACTGAACAAAGTATGAAATAAAGTTGAGTTCACAAGTTAATTGTACATTGTATTTATGAAAATAACCAGTGTTTGAAATGGTCCCATGCTTCAAGAAATGAAATTGTGAATATTAGACGCCCATATCTGTGCCACATTAGAACTGCCGTGAATTCGATTATTTATTGAATGGTTGTATTTGTTGGAGTTTATAATCGTATTCTTCAGTGTCTCTTGTGTTTCGTTGTTGTGGGAGGGAGTCGTATGATTATATTTCCATAATTATGTTTATCTAATTATTTTTAAAGTTTCTTTGTCTCGTGGCGTAAAGATAATATAAAAAAAGAAAATATACAGTTACAATTGCTTTAAGAAATCTTACTCTGAGGTTTAATCCCAAAACGTGACAGTATTTGCCGAAGTGTTTAAGAGTACTGAAAAATAGAATAAATCTAACTTTCCTCCCATTCAAGAATTTTTGTTCACTTAGTTGTAGTTAGTATAAAAGTTGCTAACGTAAAAAATAATGGAAAATCAACCTTGAGCTTTTCTTGGCAATGTGAGATGTTTTTTGTAATATATGTTTATCTTTTGTATGACTGTATGACGTCAGTCGTAAGTAGTGCTTATAGTTTTCGATAAATCAATCTTTATAACTGTTAAAAACGTCAGAAGAAAAAGGAGCCGCTGGCTGCCAGACTACAACAGGTACTAACAATAGGCAATGGGTCGAATTCTGTCTGTGACGAAACATTTACCAGTTATAATTCCCGTTGGGTGTAAGTTTTTCTTGAGGAATAGTGAACTGGATAGTAAGCGATGTTTGTGGAATAATGTTTGGTCTGCGAATATATACATATATATATATATATATATATATATATATATATATATATATATATATATATATATATATATTTATATATATATATATATATATATTCATATATATATCTATATATATATACTATACATACATATATATATATATATATATATATATATATATATATATATAGATATAGATATAGATATAGATATAGATATATATATATATATATATATATATATATATATATATATATATATGTATATGTATATGTATATGTATATGTATGTATATCCAATGTAGCACGAAGGAACACGTGCTTGAGGATATCCTTAAATCCACGGTAGAAAGGTGAGTGATACTGGGGAATTGGATCCCCCGCGTTTCTGTCGTGGATTTAAGGATCTATTTCCACATTGTAATTCTGAAAATAAAACTCCTATGTGTATTGTGTTGGAAGTGAATGACGTCTTGATATCGTGAGCAAACATTCTTTTGGAATAAGCAAAACTTCACATTAATGCTTGAAGTGGTCCGCCATATCTAGAGCGTAGCCCAGAAAAGCTTAGCAGATATACACAGCCAAAATTTTACCTTACATGTCTGACGGCCAAACAACATAATCTGAAGATGAGTAGTTTTTAAAACATGAGGGAAAAAAAGATGGAAATGGATTAATTCATGAAGTCAACATTTCAACCGTGCACGAAATTTACTTACAAAATCACATTCCCTTTGTCTTGCACTTTGCTCTTTCTATTTCTCTTTGCAAGAGAAAGAATTCTTTTAGCGTCCTATATCAAGTTCCTTTTGCCAAGCATTCATGACAAGCTCGGAGACTTGAATTGGGTTGTTCCTTTTGTTGGAGAGAGAGAGAGAGAGAGAGAGAGAGAGAGAGAGAGAGAGAGAGAGAGAGACGAGAGAGAGAGAGAGAGAGAGAGAGAGAGAGAGAGAGATGCGTTTTTCTGTTGTAGACAGAGAGAAAGAGAAAAATTCCTTTTTTCTTTTGGAGAGGGAGAATAAAGAAAGAAAAGTATTTTTGATAAATATTTGAGAGAGAGAGAGAGAGAGAGAGAGAGAGATGCGTTTTTTTTATGTCGTCAGAGAGAAAGAGGAAAATTCCTTTTTCTTTTGGAGAGGGAGAATAAAGAAAGAGAAGTATTTTAGAGAGAGAGAGAGAGAGAGAGAGAGAGAGAGAGAGAGAGAGAGAGAGAGAGAGAGAGAGAGAGAGAGAGAGAGATTCCATGTTTTGCTGCAATGCCACAAATCATATTTTCGTGTCACATACTACAAGCAATGGTGCACATTTAACACATTTTCTGTGGACTGTAACGTTTACTATTCGCATGACTTAATAGCGATTTCTTTGTACAATGACAGTACTTATTAAACTGATTCTCTCTCTCTCTCTCTCTCTCTCTCAGTTTATGCACATTTCAGTTCGCTCACAGAAACACGCTTAATTATATTGTTTATGGTTTACCTCATTTTTACTTAAACGCTTTGATAAGTAAACTTCGTCACGTCAAAGGAGCACTTGATCATACATACTTATATTAAATGTTGTCTGTGAACATGAAATTCATACTGTTTTTCTCTCTTTTTCAGGTAAGTGCCAAATTAAAACCCAGCGTGGTAAAGGTTTTGAAAACCCTGGTACTTGGTTTTTCTAGTAGTCTGCGGTTTTCAATCATTAACAATTCTACGAAGGACGTGTATCCAGTGAATTGGTAATGTACCCTTCTTTCTTGTTGATTAAATCCTGTTGTCGTCTTTGCTGAGCATTCATGTTGGCAGTGTATTTGAGATTTATATATATTAATATATATATATCTATATATATATATAGATATGATATATATAAATTATATATAGGATAATATATAAATCTTCGTCCATTTGGTTTGGTGCAAAGCTGTTTTATTCCCCAAAAGATCGAGGAATTATAGATATTATGTGCATCTAGCGGCAAACTGATATTAATGACAACTTCGTTCTCATATCTTTCTGCTTTGCATAAACTTCCCCTTCTGAACAATCCATCTTAACTTTTCCCACCTCTCAAAAAGTTTCACTTGCTCTTGCGGCTTTTCCTCCTCCTCACAATGCAACTCGCTTCTCCTGCAAGCATTGGCGTTCTGTAGTTCCTTATTAAACTTTTATTTAACTTGCTTACACTTTCATGTTTTGTTCTTATCTTCAGTGGTACGAAACTTACACTTACACCAGATTAATGACTTAACTTCAATTTCATTAATGGAAAACTTTCCTTCATATACATTTTCATCCTGAAGTCTTTTAATCGCTGTCGACCGGTGCATCATGCATTTAGGAACTACTGACGTGTAATTAAATATAATTCTTCTTTAAGTGGGATGATATATTTTACTGACAGATATGGGTTCAAAGTTCTGCCAGGTTAGTCTACAGTCATTTTCAGCTGAAGGGCCTCATTCTCTATGAAGTGACCCAACCTAACACGTGTCGTTCCCGTAATATGGATTGTTAGCTGACATAGATGACTCAGGGGAACCATAGGAATTATGCTTAGAACAAAGAAAGGATTAACAAACAGTATGCCTTTCTTACTCCCCTTTATAGTAGTATATTCCGAATTGTTTAGATATTAATAAGTGGATCTTTCCTAGATAGTGACCCCCAAGGGTTTTTCGGGGTCGTCATCTAGGACTGATATTTCTGGGGGGTCATTATTTTATGATATTTACAGTCTTTCGTTTATGTTTTCACGGTCATCCACAACGGGCTAGTACTAAACACGCCGCAAAGGTGTATACATAGCTGGTTAAAACCCCCGGGGGGTCACTATCTATGAAAGATCCTAATAAGTAACGTAATCACCGTCATCTTGGGCGCCTGGACTTTGAGCTCTCGGGACTATAAGAGTATTTAATAATTAGACAGGGCTTTTAATGTATTCATTTTTTTAAACATACTTCGATTATATGACGATGCGGCGCTTCGTTGATCATGATTTGTACCTTTTGATTATGTAAATATATCACAACTAACAATGACAACTAATGTTTTTATGCTTCCATTGTGTTACTTAGAACCTTACTTCAATTGTTAATGGTTTTAAATTTTTTATCTGCTAGAGAAACCAGCATATTTTGAGTCTTGATAATAATAATAATAATAATAATAATAATAATAATAATAAAATAATAATAAATAATAATAATTTGCACGTATCACCCTATCCGTTCTGATTCCCATAGTCCCAGAGAAAAAAAAAATGCGCCTTAGTCAACATACAAAGGGAAAGTAACGAGAACTGAAGGGATAAAGCTACCAGATGGGAGCAACATCAAACACATAGATGAGACAGGATACAAATACCTGGGAATAATGGAAGGAGGGGGGGGGATATAAAACACCAAGAGATGAAGGACACGATCAGGAAAGAATATATGCAGAGACTCAAGTTGATACTCAAGTCAAAACTCAACGCCGGAAATATGATAAAAGCCATAAACACATGGGCAGTGCCAGTAATCAGATACAGCTCAGGAATAGTGGAATGGACGAAGGCAGAACTCCGCAGCATAGATCAGAAAACCAGGAAACATATGACAATACACAAAGCACTACACCCAAGAGCAAATAAGGACAGATTATACATAACACGAAAGGAAGGAGGGAGAGGACTACTCAGTATAGAGGACTGCGTCAACATCGAGAACAGAGCACTGGGGCAATATCTGAAAACCAGTGAAGACGAGTCGCTAAAGAGTGCATAGGAAGAAGGACTAATAAAAGCAGACGAAGACCCAGAAATATAACAGAGACAGGAGAATTATAAACAGAACATAAGGGTAAAGGGACTGGCCACAACAAACCAGTGCACGGACAATACATGAGACAGACTAAAGAACTAGCCAGCGATGACACATGGCAATGGCTACAGAGGGGCGAGCTAAAGAAGGAAACTGAAGGAATGATAACAGCGGCACAAGATCAGGCCCTAAGAACCAGATACGTTCAAAGAACGGTAGACGGAAATAACATCTCTCCCATATGTAGGAAGAGCAATACGAAAAATGAAACCATAAACCACATAGCAAGCGAATGCCCGGCACTTGCACAGAACCAGTACAAAGAGGCATGATTCAGTGGCAAAAGCCCTCCACTGGAGCCTGTGCAAGAAACATCAGCTACCTGCAGTAATAAGTGGTACGAGCACCAACCTGAGGGAGTGATAGAAAACGATCAGGCAAAGATCCTCTGGGACTATGGTACCAGAACAGATAGGGTGATACGTGCAATAGACCAGACGTGACGTTGATTGACAGTCAAGAAGAAAGTATCACTCATTGATGTCGCAATACCATGGGACACCAGAGTTGAAGAGAAAGAGAGGGAAAAATGGATAAGTATCAAGATCTGAAAATAGAAATAAGAAGGATATGGGATATGCCAGTGGAAATCGTACCCATAATCATAGGAGCACTAGGCACGATCCCAAGATCCCTGAAAAGGAATCTAGAAAAAACTAGAGGCTTACGTAGCTCCAGGACTCATGCAGAAGAGTATGATCCTAGAAACGGCGCACATAGTAAGAGAAGTGATGGACTCCTAAGGAGGCAGGATGCAACCCGAAACCCCACACTATAAATACCACCCAGTCGAATTGGAGGACTATGATAGAGCAAAAAAAAAAAAAAAAAAAAAAAATAAATAAATTATTATTATTATTATTATTATTATTATTATTATTATTATTATTTTATTGAAAATAATGGCTATTTCAGCCGCGTTTATTTTCTATAGCAGTTTCTCTATTCTTCTTATTGCTTCTATATAAAATAAACGCGGCTGAAGTAGCCATTATTTTCAATAAAACTTGTATTAATGAAGGTCTTCTTCCAGCATATTATTATTATTATTATTATTATTATTATTATTATTATTATTATTATTATTATTATTATTATTAGTATTATTACTGAATAATAAAGTCATGTACTGTAATATTATATCTAGAGCACTAATAATGAAATAATAATAGTTAATAATATTATTATTATTATATTAGATAATAAAGTCATGGTCGTATATCCAAAGAAACAAGATATCTAGAGCACTGATCATGTCACCTGAAGACATATCCGAGGTATGTTGACATTACGTGGTATTGCAAGTTATAGGAGATATTAACGGCAGTTCTATGGTTTCCCTGGATTACGACATTTACCTTCAGTGTCTTCAAAGACGCTCAGACCTTGGGAGGGTTGTCGATGTAAGAGAAATGGGCCCCACGTGTACCGGATTAACCTGTAGGGGCCTTTCCAGTTATTTGAGCATTTTAAAGTTAAAGCCAGCTTCTTAACTTTAGCTAACATGTTCTACTTAACTTACTTTCTTGGTTAGGAAACATTGCTGCTTGTATTTGACTGTTAGGGCAGTCAAATAGTCTTTGTCTCCGCCTCCAAGTAGCTCGGTTGTTTCTGATCTCTTTTCCATCGGTGGTGATCTTCATATTGTCCATTTAAGATTTAAACACAAGGATGCTAATGACACCCACTGTGACTCCGTATCCTTCTTGTGAGTTCAGTGAACCCTGGATGTCATATCCCGTAGGGGGTTAGTGCCGTCAGTGCGCCTCATGCTCTGCACTGTCGGCATTACTTATGGTTCTTTGCAGCGTCCCTACAGCCCCTATCTGCAACCCCTTTCAGTCCTTTTATCCTACCTCTGTTCATGTTTTGTTTCTTCCATCTTACTTTCCACCCACTTCTAAGAGTTGATTCATAGTGCAGCTGCTTTGAGGTTCATCTCCTGTTCCGCCTTTCAAACCTTTTTACTGTCAATTTCCGTTCCAGCGCTGAATGACCTTATAGGTCCCAGCGCTTGACCTTTGGCCTAAATTTTATATTCTATTTATCTGAATTTTATGAAGCAGAGGCTATATCCTTATGGTGCTGAATTCTGGGATTCGCATTTGATTTCCTTTTCCGTAACATAGTTTTCTTATTCATAAGGTAGTCGGCTCATCATTTAATCTAAATTCAACTCCTTTTGTGCTTCAGGGTTGGATACATGAAGACATTAGCCTAGAAAAAAAAAGGGGGGGGGGGGGGTGGGTTGGGCGTGGAGAATTCAGAAGCAGTACAACCTCTGTAATGGGAACCATCACTCGCTTGTGGAGTGACTCTAGAATATGAGGTATCCCATAATTTAATTAACTGACCATTTGTAGGGTTTCGGGCGACATCAGGTCCTCTATAATCCCCACCATTCTGTTTAACCATCTTGTCTACTAACATAGGGTTTCTCGACCTCTCTCTGACCCCTCAGTTAGTTCAAGATAAATGCTTAGTGAAGTCATTGGGTAGGTAATTAGCTATCGTTAGACAGAAGTGCATAGCTTTCAGAATTTTACTTGAGCAGAAGGATAGAGGAAAATGTATTTTTTTATATGAACAGAGCATCGGTTTTCGTTATTATGTAGATTTATGTAGCATAACTTAAAAACAAATGTCATTGCTGCTATCAAAAATACACATATATATATGCATTTACACAATGAGTATCAGAGTTCTTTTCCGTTGATTGCTCTGGGTAATTCTAATTAATTTCCGAGTGCTCTCTCTCTCTCTCTCTCTCTCTCTCTCTCTCTCTCTCTCTCTCTCTCTCTCTCGCCAGCTACTGTCGACAGGTATTCCCAGGGTCATCGCCAACGCGTGTGCGTCCGAGTAGCTTACGTTTTTATATTCACTGAACCGATAGATGCCAACGAGGTCTTCCCTTTTTCAAAATACGATAATATTTTGTGTTATGAAAACAACGTTTAACCAGATGAAATATTCACTGGAGGTATAGTATACATGAGTTCGTGGACGTTTATAAATTATTCTCATCACATGAACCTTTAGTTATAAATATGTTTATATACAACATTTTTTCAAACTCCCTTTGGAAAGGTTGGCTCCAAGGAGTGTTAGTCTACTGCTCTTGTTAAGCCCTTTGGTATAAAGGTGTCCCGACGCTCTCACACTAGTGAATTTTCAGTTGACTTTTCATATTTTGACGACGACTGTCTGGTGCCGTAGTCACGAATTTTGAAAACGATAGCGATCGAATTCAACCCGTCGATACCGTCGCCTTTATTGTTTGTTTACATCTCGCAGAGCGCGCATTTCAAGTCATCAAATGAAAGATGGAGAACCTGGTACAGTGGACAAGGTTATCAGAACAGTTTTTGGTCGAAGATATGAATGAACTGTTCTTTGGTCGGTCCATCCAGCTATTCATGGTTAGCTCTTTTTCCATGCTCACTTCCTTTACTAGTCTGTAATAAACGCTCTCGTTTTCACATCGTTTTAACCTGGACCGAAACCAAAGACTTTTTTTTCGTTCTATGTAATATTAAGCACATAACAGCATGACCCACTATTACAGATGGCCTATGTTGAAAGGCATACTTGTTTTAACACTCATGGAAGTCACAGCTGAGGCGGTTATTTACACGTTTTGACGACGACAACCACTGTACGAAGAAGGACGAGTGACTAGAGTACAGAATAACGTCGAATTTTTTGCAAAGTCGACGGCAAACTCAGAAAAAGTCTACGGAAATATTGCTAGTGTGACAGCGCCTTTAACCCTTAAGCGCTTTTAAAAATCGTGTAAATGCAAGTATAAATCTCATACATACATGTAGGGTAAATGACCAAATGGCCACTATGTCACTTGAAATGACCACTTTTTTCACTCGATATTTAACTGGTGAAACAGCAATGTAATGACATCTTTAAGCATATTATTCAAGAGATTAAGTTTCATTATTTTGAAAGATGTGCTTAAAAATGTAATTGTATTCATTCTTGTTTCACCAATTAAATATCGAGTAACAAAAGTGGTCATTTCGAGTGAAATGGTGGCCATTTGGTCGTTTACCCTATATAGTTAAGTAATGATTTATATGAGAATTATGTGGGAATTCGTCTGAGAATAAAAGTGAACCATGAAGAACTGTAAATGGGAGCTTCCATATCCTGTCAATCAATCATTTCTTGAAGCTTAACCATGGAGGCAAATTTTTCCTGTCGTCAATGTTCCTTGGTGTGAAAGTTGACAGTGAGCGCAGCTGTGAGGCTTCCTTTTCCGTATCCACTTAGGTGTGACCTCTGAACTCTTAAAAGTCAGGAGAACTTGCGCTTTATATCTTAGTGGTGGGACCCTTCTCTGTAGAATCTCACCACATCCCCACCCGGCCCCATTTCCCACCAACCTCTGTATCTTTTGCTACTTTGTGGTGATTTTTTTACCGTAAAAAACGACATTTTAAGAATGTAAAAAATAAAACTAACACAGGATATAGTTTCATGGAGGGGACTTTTCTCAAGTGATGCTGTTTGTTCATATTAGTCGAATGGAAATATTTAGTACTTTTCAATGCCCTGCAAAAGAAGTCTTAAGCATGTTATAAGTAAAACTACATTCTACCATAATTAGGTTAATTAGGTTAAAATTACTAGTCAATGTGTGTTCGTTTCTAGTAGTGTCCTCGGCGCTAAACTCTCTACAGGTCTTTGAACTGTTAACCTAAATCTCTCTCTCTCTCTCTCTCTCTCTCTCTCTCTCTCTCTCTCTCTCTCTCTCTCTCTCTCTCTCGTGTCGACATAGTAAGAGTCCAAATATTTACTCCTCGAGTTTGCATTGAATATCGGTCAGGTCTCCATAAATTTTTAATTTTACTAGTATTAATATGTACCGAGAAATCTATAAGATCATCACATCATTCTCGATTTGTGCTCCGAATAGAAAATCGTAACGGAAAATTGTTGAATTAATCATGAAACCAGGTGAACCACAAATAAAGATATTTACATTTCATTCTTGGTAAATATATTTCTTTACAGACAGTCAAGTAAATTCAGTGGATAGGAGTAGCTGACTTTTTTTATATATATATATAATTTGGACATTACTGTTTTACGCGAAATGACAATGGAAATTTTATGAAATTTATATAGAATTCATTGCTAATGCTAATGTCGCTGTATTCCGTTGTATTCTGTTGTAAACCTCTAGCAACAATGATTGATTTGAATAGAAAATTTTAACAACTACAGAGATAAATGTCATTTCACATAGTTGGAAGATTGCGTCATACAGAGACGCCCTGACAGATCTGAAGGGCTTCTTATGAAAGGTAGCTTTAGTTGCACGTACTGATTGCCAACTCCTTTCTGTGTCCCCACCCCTAACTGCAACTTCAACCATTGAGAGAGAGAGAGAGAGAGAGAGAGAGAGAGAGAGAGAGAGAGAGAGAGAGAGAGAGAGCAGGAACTTAAAAATCGAGATTTTATAATTCAATGAAAGGAACAGTCAAAATATATTTTCCACTTGTGTGTTTCTCCCAAGTTTCATGGGTCGTCATTTTGAGAATAGTAATTATTGCCTCTTCCTTTTGATTTATAGTATAGCGCAACAAGTGATGTTATTTTGCGAAAGTCATTGAATATGATATCAGCCAGGTGAATGTATGTCGTATGTAATAACCACTTTCTATATTTGTGAGACGGAAGTACGTGTTTGGTCAGTACTTGTATAGGTGACCACAAGTGAATGCAAGAGTGTTTGGTCAGTACTTGGATAGGTGACCAACAATGAATGCAAGATAGATTGGTGAGACTAGAATCTATATACGAAAAGAATTAAAGTCTTGTTAGAATGGCAGTGGGTTACAATTATGTACAAAGAGTCAACATTAAAGATGAAAAGGTCTCGCTTTGAGGTATGGGGGTGAGGGGAGGGGTGGGGATGGTTTCTGGGTTTCTTTTCCTGTTCATTCATAACCACTATTGAATTGAACGTAAGGAGGTGAGGTTTGGGGGATAACAAGAGAGGTTTGGGGGGGGGTTTGGTGTTATTTCCTCCGGTTTTCCTCCACGTGGAGCGGCAGACGTTTGCCGAATGAGGCTTTTGTCCGAGTTCCGGTACCTGCGTGAATTCGAGAGCAAGCAGACAAAGGGGCCCCTTTTATGCCCAGCGAGTTTGTATCCGCTATTATTATCAGGCTGGACTGGGACGTCCGCTCCCCCCAGCGCCACTCCCTACCCCATCAACAAACAACCCCCTCCCTCCGCCCCAGACCACATTTCGATTCCTCTCCCTTTCGTGCTCCTCCAGATACTAAGCAATATGGAAAGGAATGAATAGACGGGGAGGATAGATGGTGAGCAATTTTTTTTTAAAGGATAATCAGGATGAATCAGAGGCTGAAAGAAGCTAGTGTTTTATGAGGTGTGTTAAGATGTATATGGCTGGTTGTCAGTAGCAGAGATAAATACTCCTGTATTTTCTTCAGAACAATTTTAAAGTTACGAAATGGGAATACTATACGCGGGTAATTGTAGAACGACAACGCTGCGAATGACTTGAATCGCTCGGAACGACCAAAAGGATTTGTTTTGCTATGTTTTGTGGATTCTGTTGATGAGTAATTCAGTACAGCATAATAATTTTGTACGACTAAATTGTAGACTTAATATAAATTTATATCAACGTAACCTAATTTAAAGTTTTAAAATCAGCATTGAAATACGTCCTTCATTTTTGGATTCTGATAGCAATTCATCTAATACTGAACGATTAGCATTTTCATTAGCACGTGATTTAACACGCCTTAATACTAACTTGACAGTGAATCATGGATTGAAAACTCTAGCCAGGAGAAATAAGCTCTTAGATGCATCATACTATTGATTCCCTCAGAAGTACGTAAATATGTCGGTATCTCGACGGAAATCTATCTTTGACATTTTGTATGTGCAGCCTTGACCTCACTCTTGTGTAGACCGTGTGTTTGCGTGTAGAGCAGGGGCGTTTTTAAACTAATATCGTTTATACTCCCGAGGAATTACTCCTTTTTCAAAATTTTTCCGTAAAAGCTCTCTAGTGTCCTGTGGAAAAGCTGGTGTTTATGTTCACGGCCATCTGAAGAATTGGTGTTGATTTATTGGTTGTACGTATAAATTAGATATAAGCTTTTTTTTTTTACTTAATTGTACCATATATATATATTATATATATATATATATATATATATATATATATATATATATATGTGTGTGTGTGTGTGTGTGTGTGTGTGTGTGTGTGTGTGTGTGTAGTATATTATATATATATATATACATATATCATATATATATATAATATATTCTTATATTACACTATATACATACGTATGTATATACATATGCATACATACATACATACAAACCCACACCCACCCACACACGCTTACAACAGCAAAGTTAAACACTGTATCCGTGTACTAGACTATTATGTTGTAGGAAGCCCACTAAACTTTCAATTTTTTCCAAATTTTAGTGGGCTTCCTACAACATACATATGTGTGTGTGTGTGCGTTAGAAATATATATAATATAGTATGATTTAGTAAGAATAGGCATATACTTGATTTAAGTGTCCAAGCAATAAATCAACACCAGTTCTTCAGACGGCCGTATGTATAAACATAAATATACAGTACATATAAATTTATAGCGTGAATGAACGAGAGGTGTTAATATAACCTAAGACCGAATAATGTTGTAGGTAATAGGGAAGTATTTCCGCTTTCAGCCTTGCGCATTAATAAAGCTATTGAACGTTAGACTTTGCGTGCTGACGGCACATGTTCGCTGAGTACCTGTGATGAACAGGAGCCAATAAAAAGATGGCGGAACTTTGCCAAAACACCAGACTGTAAAGTTTATCCTGTTTTGCAGGTAAAAAGCTAAGATTTGTTCTATTTTATTACATATGGTATCTTTGACACTTCATCCGATCCTAAAATTTGGTCATCTCGTGTGTTATTTCCTCACATACAGGTATGTATCTCTCTCTCTCTCTCTCTCTCTCTCTCTCTCTCTCTCTCTCTCTCTCTATATATATATATATATATATATATATATATATATATATGTGTGTGTGTGTGTGTGTGTGTGTGTGTGTGTGTACTAGTAAGTTAACCAGAGAGAGAGAGAGAGAGAGAGAGAGAGAGAGAGAGAGAGAGACTTACGAAAGAATGTGTGAATTATTTTGCAGTACTCATATTCAGTGTAGTAGAATCGACTGACTCTCTCTCTCTCTCTCTTTCTGGTTAACTTACTGGTACCTTGCCATAACATGACTGGATCCCTTAATGTCACAGTGGGAGGCCAGAGTAGGGTAGGGTGGGGTTGAGGTTGGGGTATGGGGACAGGGAGGTAATGTTCTCTGGACGGGTCGATATGTGGACGTTGTTGTTTTGGTTGTGCCCTGTTGCTGTTCGAGAGGCGCCTCTTGTCAGCGTATTTGTGGAATGCGAGTCCAAAATGCTTCGTTGAGATGTATTGAGACGCCACTGGGACACAAAGCCTAACGCCTTCATCTAGCCCAGGCCCGGGGAAACAAGTCAAACAAGGTGGAAGGAACAAAAAAATTGGAACTCTTCATCAAAGGTGGTGTGGTTTTTTCTCTGTCGTTATTTTTTTCTTTTGTTTTTTATTTCAGTCACTTACCAATATGGGCCAAATACTTGCTGTTGTTTTCGTGATCATTATTTTATTACATAGCGATATATCAGTCAGTAAATTGAGGTGCTAGTGTGGGTCAGCTTTTTACAACCACTCGTCCGCCTCCTGTATTACGACCTCCTCCACAATCGGGAATCCATTATGGAATTTCTCTATTTTTTTTTTCTTTTTTGGGCCGTGTTTTCTCACACGTTAAGTGTCATGCTTCCTACTCAGGTGTTCGATATATAGAAAACAAATAATAAAAAAAAATTGTTATAGCACGCATACGTCAACATTATTGAATGTAAAGGCTTGTTATATATAAAACAAATGGAACTAAAATGCTCTAGTATCATCGTCAACATTTCAAGTTAAAAACATGATGGAGTGGGAGGAGCCGTTGCATAGGAGACTAATCTTCAATAGGTTATGATAGAGTGGCCATCGTGATTCTAAATGAGACGCTCGAAACGACTTTTGTTTGAGGATGTGGGAGGTTAGGCACCTAAAAATGATGGGGTTGTGGGGTTACTCGGCCATCGATTTGTATATTCTTCTTCTATCGAAAGAAAATCTGTTTTACGATATCCGTTTTGTCTACTTTAAACATTTGAGTGGGCTACTTGGGACGAAGTTTGTTGGCCTATTCAATATTATTGAATTGCATTTTTTGTAAATAATCTCGTAGCAGTAAAGTTTTTTTCATTTCCTCTTTTACCAAGACAAATAGTGGGGTGAATAAATTAGATAAATAAACAGGAGAGTTCTGTCAATTCGTAGATGAAAAAGTAAATAAATCGATAAAGCTACCTCAGTACCTTACCTACAGATTAATTATATATATATATATATATATATATATATATATATATATATATATAGATATATATATAGATAGATAGATAGATAGATAGATAGATAGATATATATTTGTGTGTGTGTCTTTGCCTTGCTAAGGATACGAACAGGTGAGTAAATAAATAGAAAGGTTCGTCTTTTTAAATAAAGGAGAAAAGGAACGTGCACAAATGGCACTTGCAGAGAAGTGTGTATCTGTGTCAACATGGCGGTTCCCTTTGTGATGGCACTGTGGCAAGAGGGTCTTGCAATTGCGTGTGTGAGTGGTTAGTTCGGTTGACGTAGCGTAAGTAAAGCACGCGATCCTGGGGTCTGCGTGATTGCGTCCCGGGCTTTGGTTTTTTTTTTTTTTTTTTTTTTTTTTTTTTTCTTATGTTTTGTTCTATAGTGTTTCTTTTATTTTTCATTTACCTATGGCGAATTTGTTTGTTTTCTGGCTTTTTCCACAATTTAGCATTATTTTTTTTCAACTTTTTATGATAAATACAATAGCAAGAATAGTTCTTTCGTGTCACCAGATTTTTATCCATTAAAATGTTGTTACTAGAAGGGATTTGTACTGGGGACAAATAAGCTCTTACATCAAGTTCTCATAATAATGACATATATTTTTAAGTAGTTTGACGGTATTTCATTTAGAATGCATATCAGTATGGAGAATGAGTATGAGAATAAATAAAACAAGAAAATGGGAAATAAGACGCACAATCGATTATTGTGAACAACTTCAAAGGAGATTTATAAAACATCTAAATAGGCAGTCCATGCGAAGTTCATACCTCTGCCAACATAAAGGGGGCCGGGGGGGATGCATAAATCCTCCTCCGAATTGGGCTCCATCTCGAAATCACATAAAATCTCCACCGAAATTCAGTATAAACAAAGAAAAACAAAGACTGGTGATCAAACTTCTTGGGCGGAGAATAAAAGGAAAAACAGGTGGGCAAAACTTACTTGGCTTATATCGACTGTTTTACCCTAATGGCGCTAATGCCGCCTTGATTTTAATTCCGTTGTTTTGGCGTCCTCGCAAGGTCATGACGTCGTTGTCTGGGAATCGATTTGCTGTATGCAGTCACTTTTGGTTCCATGTGTTTTCTTGTGCTCCCCTTTCCGTGGGAATGCTAGCTCAAACTTTCCCCGGGAATTGTAGCCCACTTTTCTTGGGAATTTTAGCCGCCTTTCCCCGGATATTCTATCCCTCTATTCCGGGGAATTCCCCCCTCTTTCCCTGGGAATTTTAGGCCTCTGTCCCTGGAAAATCTAGCCCTCTGTCCTTGGGAAATCTAGCTCTCTGTCTCTGGGAGAAATAGCCCTCTGTCCCTGGGAAATCTAGCACTCATTTCCTGGGAGATCTAGCTCTCTGTCCCTGGAAGAAATAGTCGTCTGTCCCTGGGAAATCTAGCACTCATTTTCTGGGAAATCTAACCGTCTGTCCCTGGGAAATCAACCTCTCTGTCCCTGGGAGAAATAGCCGTCTGTCCCTGGGAAATCTACCTCTATGTCCCTTGGAAAGATAGCCATCTCTCCCTGGGAATTCTATCCCACTTTCCCAGAGAATTCTGTCCATTTTTCCATAATGATTTAGCTCTCTTTTGCTGGCAATTCTAGCCTACTTTACATAAAAGTTTCTCACCCCCCTTTCCTTGGGAATTATTATCTTATTCCCCGTAATTTAGCCCACTTTTCTAATCCCCTTTCCATTAAAATTCTAGCGCAGTTTCCCTGGGAATTCTAGCCAGTTTTCCTTGGATATCTGGTCTTCTTTTCCTGGTAATTCTAGCCCTCTCTTCATAGGATTCTAGTTAAAGTTTCTCCTCTGCCCCTGGAAGTGTCGTCCATTATTCTTAGGAATGAAGCTCTTTTTCGTGGAATGTAGCCGAATTTATTTGGGAATGCCAACCCACTTTCCCTGGGAATGCAGCTCATTTTGCGTTGGAAATGTGTTGATCATTTCTGTTATTCTAGCCCATTTTCCATGAGTTTCAGTTGACTCTTCCCACGGGAATCCTTCCCACATTTCCTTGGAAATCCAGACCCAACGTGTTTAAGCTAAACTT
>NC_087203.1:80839481-80844481 GCF_015104395.2 Macrobrachium nipponense | reverse complement strand
ACAAACAGGAAATTTCTATTGCAAGAAACGTTTTCTGTCCAAAGATGAACTGAACATGTCATTAACTTATATCTTTCAAGCTAACATAGAGCTATTTTATTCGTGTTTAAATTCGAGTTTCATTTGTTTAAGCTGAAAATAAGGTTAATTCATCTTCTATCAAAATGAGGAAACATTCTCTACTGTTGCTGTAAATATTTTACTATTACTATGTCAGTAGTTGTACGATTATAAACATGGTGGAAAGTTTTGGTTATTGTATTATAAAAATAGAGGTAATACTTTCTCTCTCTCTCTCTCTAACGTGATTTAAAGATTAAGTGGGTAAATGGGCTTACCTCATCTGTAAAACTGCGTAATTAATATGTAATATGAACTACTCTTTAATCATCATTATGTGTTATCAAAAGAATTGTCGTCTTTTTATAAAATGCATTGTGGTTTTTCATCTTGGAAATAGCTTAGTTTGATTATCAGTTGATGATTTTATAATTCTCTCTCTCTCTCTCTCTCTCTCTCTCTCTCTCTCTCTCTCTCTCTCTCTCTCTCTCTCTCTCTCATATCTACGCTGCAGCATCCCGTCACGATGTCACCCAGGGCTTTTGTCATCTTACGTTAGCAGTATCAACATTTAGCTTTGGTTCGTCACACACTCGCGAGCTGTGATCAGGAGATTGCAAACACTCTTCTTGTCTGCTCTCCCTTTTGTTTACTCTCTCTCTCTCTCTCTCTCTCTCTCTCTCTCTCTCTCTTCTCTCTCTCTCTATTCTCTCTCCTATCTCTCTCTCTCCAGTCGTTAAGTAATCACTTTATCTGTTTCCTTTTGTTTTGATCTCTCTCTCTCTCTCTCTCTCTCTCTCTCTCTCTCTCTCTCTCTCTCTTTCAAACCACACGAAAAGTCCTTTCTCCTCAGTGGCCTCGTAGGCTTAGTATGTTCTTGTGCTCTGTCCTAGTCATTACTTTGGGATTTCACTGTATAATCTTTGGCTCTTGAATATTAACCTCCACGGAGAGAGAGAGAGAGAGAGAGAGAGAGAGAGAGAGAGAGAGAGAGAGAGAGAAACGTGTGTGCTTTGTTGTTGTAATGCAGTATGTTGCTTTCAAGTTTTATTCCATAGGGTTCTGTTGTTAGATATTTACATAAGTAGCGTGTTTGATTTTTCTATTTTAGTGTTAAAAAAAGTTAGTTTATAAATATATAAGGCTTGGGTCTTATAAATAGTATTAATCCGTATTAGATATTATCTTAACGGAGAGGGAATTCATAAATGTAATTAAAGATTACCTTCGTTTTAATCTTGAAATTATTGATAATTTATATTACGTAAGTAAAATCTTATGTTATTTTTTGTCCATTTAGATTAAAACCAAAAAGTTCTCGTTTTCGCAAATAAATAAAGAAATAAAAGTAGGCATTGATAAAAATGTTTTTTTCTTCCTTAGTGCTCTGGCAAATACCGTGTTTATGTTAGCTAAGAGTTTTAGTATCATTATTTCTATTATCGCCAAATTGTATTCACCTTTCCGTCTTCAAATCATATTCATGTCTGATAGGAGGAAGGTAGGGAGGGAGGGGACTCGCGATGCGCGACCTTGACCTACTTTTCAATGTATTGAATCATAGTATTAGCTGGTTTGATTTGTTTAGAGTGAGCTGACCTCAGCCCACCAAGGTCTGTATCCTAAAGGTTGTTCGACAGTGCAATAAAGTGCTGCGAGGTATAAGACATCTGGTGTGAACCTTTGGACTCGTCCCTACAAACCGATTTACTTTATTGTCGTTGATATCTACAGCACTTACTGTATATTGCGTGAGTTTCGTTTTATGAAGCGTTAGAGGGAATTTATGAACAATAGGAATGAATATTAGAAAATAATCTGCCACGGAATAAATGTTAAGCGCAAGGGTATAGTTTCACAACCTCACTTCATGCCTTTATAGTTTCACAACCTCACTTCATGCCTTTATAGTTTCACAACCTCAATTTATGCCTTTATAATTCCACAACCTCACTACATGCCTCTATAGTTTCACAACCGCACTACATACCTTTATAATTCCACAACCTCACTACATACCTTAATAGTTTCACAACCTCACTGCATACCTTTATAGTTTCACAAGCTCAATTCATGCCTTTATAGTTTTACAACCTCACTACATACCTTTAAAATTCCACAACCTCACTACATACCTTTATAATTCCACAACCTCAATTCATACCTTTATAGTTTCACAACAACACTGCATGCCTGTATAGTGTCATAACTTCTCTGTGTATACCTCTGGAACTTGTATTTATTAAGAAAAAAGAAATTGGTATATCAGAATGAAGGCTGATATATCAGTTGAAACTAGTAGTCAAATGAATGGGAGATTTATATACGGAAACAATGGTAATCTTTATGTTGAAATTAATACATTTTCTTCTGTATAACTAAATGTATTTCGAGCTCCGAGACCGTTCATAACACCCACAAGGTGGGGACCTTCCGTCTCGACCCTCGTCACATGTTGCCGTCAGTCTGACGATAGGTCGTGACTTACCGTATGGACGGTTTATTATAGTTACGGCTGTTTTTGACTGCATATAAGTAAATAAACAAATAGTTCGGTCATCAGTAACACACGCTCTCTCTCTCTCTCTCTCTCTCTCTCTCTCTCTCTCTGTGCTCATCTCTTCTTTCCCTGCCTCTCTCTCCCTTTTCGTTGTAAGCCCTTTTCAGTGTTTCGATGAATGACCCTTTGAGTGCCAGTGCCAGTGGGCTTTGGCTCTGAGCCCTCTAAATCCATTCGCCCTTTTCAGTGTCCACAGCCTCCCTATGCTTATATGTCATTTCCACCTTTTTCTAAACTGATTGCTGTGTGTGTGCGTGTGCCTGTGTCTGTGTCTGTGTGCGTGTGATCGTTTCTAGCCATTATTGTCTAGCTAATGTTTTTCTTTTTCGTATTTCTTTATTGTTTCTTCAAATCCTTTAGTCATTTTTCACGAAACTAACCCAGTTCCTGATTTTAAGAATATAAAAAAAAAAATCATCATATCAATAGTCATCGGAATCTTAAACAAGAGAAGTAATGAGTCACAGTGAGGCATGAAAAACTATGTTGTTATGAGGCCACCTCAGTTAAAGAAATCAGCAGTTCGAATCAGTGAAAAATAACTGTATTAACAATAATAATCAAACTATACAAGAGTCGAGTGTATCAGTATATATATGCTTCCTTTGTGCAATAACGGTAATCCACGGTTAACGATCACCAGGTTTAAACTCGCCGTCGTCCAGCCCGGGCCCAGCCTCTCACACAACTGGCCTTTCTGTGTTTCGACTCTCGTATATTACCGCCATTACGCTAATAAGGATATCTTTACACTTGTGTATTCAATGAGGAATTGAACGAGTAATAATTGTATTCTCAATAACATTAATAAATGAAAAGGATGGTATTACTGAAGCAATGAACTTCATCCGTTGCGGATAATTATGAATAAAATGCCAGAAATAATGATGATTTACAGTTTTTAGCATTAATTTTTTTTGGGGGGTGGGGGGTGGCCGTGCAGTTGCTCATTACCGCGTCGATGAAATTCGCGTGGCATGCAATATATGCAAATTGCAAGTGTATTTTTATTTGGCGAAAGAGGGAGTTTGCGTCATAGTTCCTTCACTTGTTCTCGTTTCTCAGCTTGATTTCTTTCTTCCCCCTTTTATTTATTGGCGTTTTTTCCGCCATTTATGCCAGTCTCCCCTTTATGATGGTGGTCATGTATGGCTTGCAGATTCATGGTAAATCTGTATGTGTCTGAGAGAGAGAGAGAGAGAGAGAGAGAGATCTTGTAATATATATCCATACACACACACACGCGCGCGCGCACACACATATATATACATATACATTTATGCATACATATATACATACACATATATCTGCATGTATATCAGCATGAATGGAGAAAGAGAGAGAGAGAGAGGGTCATTCAAATACAACCGAGACTCTATGTTCTCTACAAAATTGCACTACGACCTGTATTTCACGCACCCTAATGTCATGATGGTTACTTGTTACATATTGATTGCAGCAATTTCAACATCAGTGCACCTCTTACAGCATTCATTTTCTTCACACGCCCTCGAAAGGTCCTGACACATTCTCATAAAGATTCATCGCTTCCATTATATGAAGATATTGCACACTTGGGAACTGGAACGAGATTCAACATTTCGTCACAGTGAAGTGATGAACGCCCTTCTCTCCATTCTATCAAACCGAATTTAGTATCAATTATAATTTTTTCATCACTGGGATTACATGCTAGTTATAAGTCTGACAAACGTGTTATGCGTACTTTGATTATATATTTATCTTAAGTTGATAACTCGGCTCCTGGAATTTAATTCTTGCAGTTATGTGATAAGATAGTTTTTATATTGCTACAAATTAATTTTTTAATCTTGAGCCAAGAATGCCATATCAGTTTTTTCTATCGTACTTTGAAATCTCTCTTTGTTATGATTAAATATTGTTGCCATACTCAATTTCAGCTTAACTTTACTTCAAGATTATTGTTATTCGATTACTCGATAAATTACCGGTCTTTGTTTTATGTTGTGCAAGAGAGTTCATTGGAAGTCTGAATGACCTCTTACGTCCCAGGACTTGGCCTTTGGCCTAAATATTATATTTACTAAATCACTCCCTTGGTCCAGGGCCTCGGTGTCACTCACTTCAACAGTGTTCCCCTTTGTATTTTCCAGGACTTCACCTCAGGATCATTGTTTCATATCCTTCGAACCACAACAGAGACAGTGTTTGTTTCTTCCACGATTTCTGACAACAAATCTTCCTGCTGTTCGTTTCAGCGGGACATTTTGATGCCTAAATTTCTCAGGAATTTGATTTTAGTTATCTGTAAAAGGAAACTATTGAGATGGCTGTTTGTCAATCCGTCCGCACTTTTTCTGTCCGCCCTCAGATCTTCAAAACTATTAAGGCTAGAGGG
>NC_087203.1:80811981-80831981 GCF_015104395.2 Macrobrachium nipponense | reverse complement strand
TGTCTGTAGTTTTTCGTTATCTTTTCGAAAGCGTCGTCTTCGCTTGTGTAGGTTTTGGTTGTTGGTGGTTTTTTTATTTTAATATTTTCGCCAAGGAAGCTTTCACATGTGTTTTTTTTTTATTGACTATAAAATTTTCCTCCTCGTCGTTTTCCAGATGTCAGGGTCTTTTCAGTAAGGTTTCTCCCTCGCATGATATATATATAATATATATATATATATATATATATATATATATATATATATATATAGTATATATATATATATATATATATTTATATATCTATTTTATTTATTTATTTATTTATTTATTTATTTTATGTATATTTAATTTCTTGCTACCGAGTTTCTGATTGGTATTCTTGTAGCCAATAAGTCTTGATATTTTAATTTTCTTATCTATTTTTAGATATGCATCTAATGATGAATATATGTGTAATAATATAAATTACGTTTTAAAAAGATAACTTACATGTAATCACGTAGTTTCTGCATATATATTTCTAATGAGACTGTTATTTCCCTTCTTTAAGGCGCTTTTGCGCTAATTTCCGTGGTGATCTTTACTATCTTTAATGTTTGTTATCGAACGCTATCCGTTCTATTCCTAATAAAAAGAATCATTTGCCCTAGTTTTTGCAGCTTAAATGTGCGTTTGCTAGTAAATAAATCCCTTTGATATGAAGGTCGTGGGTCAAGTTGCATCGCTTCCCGTTAATGTTGTTTTTTGGAATTTTCGTGTTTAGCCCATCCGGTGGAAGAGAGATTTAGGATTTTACCACAAGAAGTGAGGAGAAGGATAATGAAGTGATGAAATTTTTTATTTAATGTTGATGCATACATACTGTAAATTTTCATTTGACCTGTTTGTATCTCAGCGACTGATGTCTCTCAAAATTTTGGGGGGATAAGCATAATTAACTTTATACACATTTACACAAATGTATATATAAATATAAATATATGTGAATATATATTTGTGTGTGTGTGTGTACTTATGTATGTATATATAAAACCGTGGGCTATTATTGTTATTGTCAATAGGGAAGACCAATACGAAAAATATCAGCATTTGTTTTCAAATGAGTATTTGGTGAGAGGACTCTGCCTCTTCATAAGTTTCATAGATTCAAGCAACAACATTTTGTAAAGAGACACAGAACCAACTTCCTTTTTATTAATAAGTGCAGACTGAACGCCAAAAGATTTCTTGTATTCTATTTGACATATGTTATTAAATTTTGAATGAAGTATTATTTATATATATATATATATATATATATATATATATATATATATATGTGTGTGTGTGTGTGTGTGTGTGTGTGTGTGTGTGTGTGTGTGTGTATGCGTGTGTATTTAGTTTAATTTTTTTTATTATTCCTATATTTTTTTCCACCCGCCCCCCCTTTTTTTTTGGCTGACTCTAGTGTCCTTCACACTCCCCGCACTTAAATAATTGTTTTTGTAACATGTCCCCAGAACAGCCTGTATGCCTCTGCTGGTTCCCTCGCTGTCCTCAGGGATTAGGAGTTGCCTCCCTTGATTACCTTCGTAAGTTCAGGCAAGAGGAGATCGTCCTCCTAAATCCGCCCCGCCATTTCCGCTTCATATCCCTTCGGACGCCGATTGAGTGCGTCTGAGGGCAACTTAAGTTGCCAGGCGTTGAGGGCTGGCTAATACAGAGTGGCTCACCTCCAGCCACGCCCCAAGGGGCCTTTCCTTACCCATCTCCTAAAGGAAGGAAGTGGCGGGTTGGATCTATTATAATCCCTATGGTTCGTCTAGGGGAGGGACTACCTGTTTTCCTTTAGGTAAAAGACGGCTTTCCTACTCCAGGAGCAAGAGTCCGTGCTGGAATTTGCTGGCTCAATATAAAACAACGTGTCAACCCCCAGAATCATCTAAGTGTTTAACCATTGCTACCATTAAGGTTACGAAATGGAAGGCCCATCCCATTCTCATGATAATGTAGGGGAGGAACCACCCTACCCCCCTGGTGTCGAGTAGAGACGGTCCAGCTCGCCACCCTTAAGTTGAAGAAGAAGTGACATGTTCCGTTGGCAACGAAAGCAGGACTATTTGAATTTCAGAGGCCCATTGCTTGTATCCGGGCGGTGTAACTCTGCATTTTCTCCCAGAGTTTGAAGGGAATTGCGAATGGAAGTCTTCCGCTGGAAGGAAGAGGTGCCTTTCCTGTCTTGAGTTCGTTCGTTTTCGGTTGGGGGTTTTACCTTTGCACATTTGTTTTGTTCTTAGAGATGTTATATGGCGTTTCATCGCGGTTATTTGGCTGCTGTGACATGCTTGCTCTTTTACGTTTTTTTTCTTATCTCCTTTTCTTTGCTTCTTTCCTTTTTATCTATTTGCATTTCCTTGTCTTTAAATTTCACTATCCGAGAGCCGAAGATGAGCATAAGAAGAGGAATGAATATGGAAGGTGAGGGCAAAGTTCTACAAGTTGACTATTGCTGTGATATACTGTCTGCTTATTCACTTTTAATATGGTTTTGTTTGAAACATGTTTTTGCTTATTCTTTCATCTTTGTCATTTTTCTTTTCAATTAATTTTACTATTCTTCAGACAAGTCATTATTTTCATGTTTATTTGCCTTTTCCTTTTGTATTCGTGTTCTTTCTGCATAATCTTGAACTTTAATTGTTTACAACATATATTTTAAATAAACCTGATGGCATATTTAACAAATAACTTCTTTATGAATTGCTTATTTATTTCCAGTGTACTTTTTGGTATACTATTCTTATAACTATTCTCTTGCTTATTCCTGGAATAGGCAAAGAATAGAATGTTGTTTTCTTCAGAATGTTTACCCAAATTTTTAATCTAACAGAGAGCCCGGTACTGCATCGGATATGAAAAGTCAGATGGATCCCATTTTCGTCTTCCAAGAGATTGGTTTTACCTAAAGACTTTCTTTGCTATCAACATATTGCACTGGCAAGAAGCCATGTTTAGGTTTTTTCTTATATTATTATTATTATATTATTATTATTATTATTTATATTATTATTAATCATTATTATTATTATTATTGCCGTTAATGCTTCTTCTTCTTCTTCTCTTCTTCTTTTATTATTATTATTATTATTATTATTTATTATTATTATTATTATTATTATTGATGACAATAATAGGTATTATGGTTTTTTTTTATCAAAAAAAGATAGTAATGATAACATCATTATTAACACAAGGAAACTGCGAAAGCTCAACCAGGAGTCTCTGCAATGCTCATCTATTTACGCCGCGGGTCCTTGCAAGGCGTTAAGAAGATTCTGCTGTTTTCTCTCTCCCTAATCCTTTTGCACCTCGGAATCCCCTTCTCGGAGGGTTGGGGACGGGGGAGAAGGGGGAGAGGCAGGGGAGTACTGCAGAGAAACGATGTTTTAAAGGTGTGATGTTCTAGAGAGAGAGAGAGAGAGAGAGAGAGCCCCTCTGTGTGGGTCAGGCGAACATGTTCATATGGTGTGCTTTGTGCTTTGAGTGTGTCCATGCATGCTGTGTGTGTGTTTGTGGAAATGAATTCGTGTCTATCTGTACATCTGTCTCTCTATCTGCATTTATTATGGAAGGTTTATGTACAAAGGATTCATCCACGATAAGGCAGTGAACATTGTTTTCTTCTCAAGATTCACCTCCCGTTAGAGAAAGCAGCTTAACGTTGTGTGTGTGTGTGTATGTGTGTGTGTGTATATATATATGACTGGTAAAAGTGTTCTGTAACAACAGAATTCCATCTAATAAAAGGAGCCCATAAAACACAAAAGTAGAGAGAAAAGAAATACTATATTTCAGAGACTGCTGTCTCTCTCCTTTCCAGGTATATATATATAATATATATAGAGGTATATATATATATATATATATATATATATTTATTATATATATATATATATATATATATATATATATATATACATACTTTACTTCTCGATGTCTATGGCTCTTTCTTTATTTACATCATACTACAATTTTCAAAACGATTCTATAAAATTCCGATAAGCGGCTATTATTGGGAAAAAGAGGCGTTGTGTCTTTGATAGCGATGTGCAGATAAAAGAGCACAACGGTATGAAAACTTTTATAACATTGACTGAGGAATGTCTGGCAACACTGCCTGAGCCGATATGCCTTTAATCCAATACAAACTGGAACGGAAAACTGATGCTTATGCCTTTAAGCCTTCTAAAGGTGGCATCTCTCGATAATTTTTCCCTTCTATATGTATTTCCTCGTTTGACACCGATTTAGCGAATATACACGACTTATATTTGACTACCAGTATATAGTAAATGTTTGCTTCTATGTGAATATTTCGGCACCAGCATAGGGGAAATAATTTTGCATATTGGTTATATTTGCTTTTAGGTGAGAATTTTGCCACCAGTGTTAGGGAAATATTTGTTACATGGAGTAAACTCTGTCGTCAACAAAGGGAAAGTAATTGCATCCAGATGAACATATTGTCTTAAACATTGGGAAATTATATGTTACAGACAATTAAGTACTTTTACTTGGCTCTCTCTCTCTCTCTCTCTCTCTCTCTCTCTCTCTCTCTCTCTCTCTCTCTTTTGAGGTGAACAGCAATTGCTGCACCGCTAGGTAAGATTAAAATTATTTAAACTATTATTTCTTCGTCTTAACTATTTTTTGTATAATTTTCAGAGAATATTTTACTTGTGGAGGTATAGTCTTACCGTCACGAGACCGATTTCAAGTGCGTTAAGTCTGCCGTGACGAAGATGCTCTCTCTCTCTCTCTCTCTCTCTCTCTCTCTCTCTCTCTCTCTCTCTCTCTCTCTCTCTCTCTCCATATTTCATGCATTCCTTTCATTCAACTCCCGAGAACCCTCGCAACGATATTTGCTTTTCCGCCTTTCTCCTGAATAATTTCGACAAACATCTGTGCTTCATTTTCTCCAGGAGACCTTCAGGAAGCTTTCCTTTTAGTTTGCCATATTCCTTAATTCCCCAGAGATCATGCATTGCCCTTGTAACGTTTACACACGTGCCCCAGAAACATTAAATGCCCCATTGATGCTTCAGAGATATTACCTTTCCCTTTTATGTTTAGTTCCTGATGCCCCTTAGGTATTAACTGCCACCGTAACGTTTATCAGGTGATGTCAACATATATTACCTGCCCTTTTTAATGTTTATCCGCTGATGCCCGGGAAATATAGACCATACACCTGTAATGTTTAACCACTGACACATCAGAGACATATAAAGACCCTGTAACGGAGATATCAAATGCCCCTATAACTTTTGTCAACTGATCTTCTTCTTCTTCTTTGCCTTCAGCTTTTTCCATTTCGCTGTAACTTTTGTCAACTGATGCCCCATGGATATTAAAAGCCGCTCTAACGTTTATTCAGGTATTAAATATCCATATGAGGTTTATATACCTTGATTGTGCAAACATTTCCCATTTTTATTTTATTTCTATTGTTTAGGTCAGAGGGACGGCAATCATTTGGCCTAGTCTTGCCCAGGCTCCTTTAAGAAATGATGAAAACAAACGAGGATAAAAGAGTTGAACTCAGCTTAGTGGAAAATAGTGGACCTGCTTCTCCAAGGAATGAAGAATTCAAGTCTTAAAGAAACAGCATGGATATATAGCTGATTTTTTTGACCAAGTGGAACATGGATTAGGTGGCAGAATCCGACGGGACGGCAGTTATTATGATATCAAACCCGCGATGAATAATAATAACTAAATCAAGATAAAATCTGTTTGTGGGGTTAAACGCCTTAATGAGAAAGCTTTGTATTCTATATGGTTTTGCAGCCAACTAAAGAATTTATATGCGGGTGCTTGCAAGTATTGAACGTGAACGTACATATATAAATGCACCTTCCTCATGTAATGCATTATTTAAACATGTTTCTACTTTTGCAGGCTTTATATTTTGTTATGGATTGAGTAGACAGTACACAGTTAGTCCCACGGAGTTCGTTTTGTGTGCATCTCTCTCTCTCTCTCTCTCTCTCTCTCTCTCTCTCATGTATGTCGATCTGTCTGCTAAGTAAAGGACGTTGAGTCGTTGAGTCGAAAGATCTTGCAGCTACTCCGTTGTTTATCTTTCCTTCGTGGCTTATACCTTTATTTATGCATTTATCACGTTCCAAACTTTCGTGATTCAGTTATACATACATACATACATACATACATACATATATATATATATATATATAGTATATATATATATATATAATATATATATATATATATATATATATATATATTAATAATATGAAATTAAGGCCGCAATTTATCGCTACTTTTCAGCGTTAAACCACAATTTAGGACATTTTCACGATAAGTAAGGCACTTAAAATGTGTTTTAAATAGCTTCAGAAAACTGGTTCCCATTAAACCAGTCCCTCGGAAGCTGTTGACTCAAGTCCCAAACACAAATATGGAAGAGGAATGGAAACCTTTTCGAAGCTAAGGATTTGAACCCGGAGAGAGAGAAGGGAGAGAGAGAAGCGTAGAAGAGAGAGAGAGAGAGAAAGAGAGAGAAGGGGGGACGAGATGAGAGAATTCACAATTCGTATTCAGGTTCTTGAGATAAAACACTTTCCTTGTTTAGAGCTGTTATTTGTTGTTCCTCTATTTCTCTGAAACTGAAAAGAGTTAGACTGGAACAAAGAAAGAATGGGGTATATCCATGTATTATATTATTATATATATTATTAATATAATTATAATATATATTATAGATTAGATCTATATAGATAGATATAGATATATATATATATATTAAATATATATTAATATATTATAGATATATAGAATATATAATAATATATTATATTACAGAGAGAGAGGAGAGAGAGAGAGAGAGAGAGAGAGAGAGAAAAGAAAATTGCGACAAGAGAAACTGATGTTACGGAAAGGAAGATAAATTTTTATTAATAGGTTTCGCAAAGAAATAGCGAGACGGTGCAAGTGAGCTCATTATTTATTATATATCTGAGAGGTTTTTAGATTAAACCATTGTGATAAAAATATTCTAAAGGGAGAGCACACTGATATTTAAAATGAGAACATATCTGAATAGAAGGGTAATGAGACGCTGCTGATGCCATTTCAATCTAAATTGTCAACACACAGGACGGTTCTCTGGGCTAGAAGGGCATATTTTTTGCCCCCACTCTCACTAATGACAGACCAGCGCTGCGAGTGAGCGTGTTGGATTCGCTAATATTTGAGCGATGGCGTAGACACGAGCGGTAATAAATCATGAGCGAAACACCACTCTGAGAAGGAGTCTATCCGTTTCCTTTGATGGCTGTGAGATCTTAGCACACAAGCGGATTGGTTACCGGTGGAAGAGACGATATTTATAATTCCCTTCTTTTCATACTTTCCGTAATTGAGTCCTGCACCTCGTTCAGTAGTTACTGTATTGACTCTGGGTAAATTGCGTAGACATTCACCTGTCTTGTGGCACCGGCCTTGGTGTTTTTTTTTTTTTTTTTTTTTTTTTTTGTGGCAACTTTTGTGATTTCGGTATTTGTACAGTAAAAAAATGAAACAAGAAGGATATTCAGATGTTATCCTGAAAAGAAAACTAAGTATCACCAACCACAGATTCATCTCTATTATTATTATTATTATTATTATTATTATTATTATTATTATTATTATTATTATTATTATTATTTCTTGGGAGTAGACCTCTTTAAAACAAGTCTTGTTTGAAAAGGATTGCTGCATCAGCTCCATTAATTTTGTATAGAGTCTTCTCTATTTTCCTTATTAAGGATTTCTCAATGTTTGCTGAACTGGCAAGCAACGTGCCAAAGGGGATCGTCAAATCCAGTGTAGTCATATTGAATTATCTTTATTACTGCTATATACATATATACTGCTACAAGTTTCTCTCTCTCTCTCTCTCCTCTCTCTCCTCTCTCTCTCTCTCCTCTCTCTGACGTTTCGTCCAGATCTGCCAGGGCATGTATATAGCAGTAATAAAGATAATTCAATATGACTACACTGGATTTGACAATCCCCTTTGGCACGTTGCTTGCCAGTTTCAGCAACATTGAGAAATCCTTATAAGGAAAATAGAGAAGACTCTATACAAAATTAATGGAGCTGATGCAGCAATCCTTTTCAACAAGACTTATAATTATTATTATATTATTATTATTATTATTATTATTATTATTATTATTATTATTATTATTATTGGGCACAGATTTATATGGAACTTGCCTGTAACACCATTAAAATTGGCTGACAGATTCCACCGAGCAAGAACGCATATGTAAAAGAATAAAAAAAATTGACTCTGGAGAAGAGAAGCATGATAATTACGGGCATTCGCCCACAAAGAGAGAGAGAGAGAGAGAGAGAGAGAGAGAGAGAGAGAGAGAGAGAGAGAGATGAAACTCTGTCAGATCCCTAGATTTAATGATACTGATCAAAGAGTAAGTTCTTTAAGAGAGAACCCTCCGTCTCTCTCTCTCTCTCTCTCTCTCTCTCTCTCTCTGTTGGCGTCTGAGATCTTCGAATAGTAGCTATTCAATACCAGTGTTTACCTTGAAGTTATTTTTAGGCAGAGGGATAAAATATATTGTTAGGATGCTGAATTGCTTTAATTACAATAACAGGAGAGCCAGTGCAGCCATTATGAAAGAATTAGCTACCTTTTTGTACGTGTTTGACTTCCTCTTTGCCCTTTCGTAAAATAGATAATTTCATATTTTCACTGGCTTTGTTAGATTCTGGGCTTCATCATTGCTCACTTGCCCTTTCGCCTAACTAATTTAGTTTGTTGTAAGTTATAATAATGGTTGGGCTCTTTACTAGTGTATTCACACATCCCGTTCAACACCACTCCTTTATCCGGACTTGGGACCTGCGTAAGTGCGCAATTTCTCATTGCACTCACCATATTGGACTTTATTCATATATATTTTTTCTTTTGGTTTAATACGTCTTGTTCATATTTTCTTAGTTTTTCAGCACTGTCAGAAAGGTGTATCTAATGAATTTTATGCTCTTGCCGTGAAACAAATATTGTTGGATTACCATTAATTTCTCTTCTTTTCCATTAATTTCCATGTACGAATATTCTTGATTGACATTAGTTTCTCAGGACATTTTGTTGGTTTTTGTTATTAAATAACTTTTCATGTTTTCTATCATAATAATTGACATATTTACATGTACTGAGTTGGGTCTTTTCTTTTCATAGGTTGCCTTCCTGTGAAATCCCTTTATTTAAAATTGCTTTATCGTTTTGAAAATTGCCTTGGTAGCATATGCTTAATATTCACACTTTTCTTTGTCATTTTTATAATCTGTAAGTGATATATTTACAAATTATGAGTTGCTATAGTCTCTGGTAATACTCTCCAATTTTTATTTATTTATTATTGATGCTAATTTATATTTTTACATATTTTGAGTGGCTGTTCTTGTTATTGTTATTGTTTTTCTTATTCATATTATTAATCTGATGAATTAAAAATCTTATTTCATTTTTATTATTAATTCTGACTAACATATTCCCATAATCAGAGCTTTATTTTTTCTTAGCACTCTCTGTAATCTTATTATAAACCCCATTATTTCATATTATTTTTTACTCTTTTATTCTTAGCAAGTAATATATCGACATATGGTGAGCTGCGATTCTTTTATTGATATTCTTTATAGTCTGTCTTATTATAAACTCTGTTAGCTTCATAATTTATTGTAGTAATGATTGACATATTGGCATATATCGAGTTGCCACTCTTGTCATATGCTATTGATTATCAATGTTCAAGCTCAGCTGCTACCTCCTCTTTCACGCCTGTCCAGCCTTCATATCTTATTGATCACCACGGCCTTCTCTCCTTTTGAGCTCCATAGCATCACATTTTTGACAAACTTTGATGTCTGGCGCTTCGATATAAACTCCCTATTTTTATTGGCCGAACCCACTCTTAGTTTTTGAATCATATGAAAATGAAAAAGAATAATGCAGCTTGCTTTAATGTCTATTCATGACTGCCCAAGTTTATTCTTTTGCTCCAAAGGTCCGGCTTTCTGTTTGCTTAAAAAAAACAAGAATATTGAAACGCAAATATGCGTGGGATTATTTGCATCTCGGCGAGAACACCCACTGTTTTGTTTGGGCGTGATTATTTAATTACTCGGATGTTTAACTTTGTTTGATATTTTAATTTATTTGCTCTCCTGCTCCTTCAGCCTCTGTAATCTTCTTGTATATTTACTTTATTTTGGTATTGTTACGTTTCATGGTGTACGCGAACAAGCTTTTCTGTCATGTTTACCCACGGAGTATCAGCTCTTTTTTTTTTTCCATATTTATTTTTTTTTTTTCACCTACTTTGATTTACGAGGTCAATTCGCCGACCTTATCCACATGCTTTCCTCATAGACTTATGGCCTCATTTATCCTCCTAATATTCCTTAAGCTAAAATCTCACACGATAACGGTCTTCTATCAGCGTCAAGTTCGATCAGCGCGGAAACCTGTTATGTTTCATAAATTAATTATTCTCTCTCTCTCTCTCTCTCTCTCTCTCTCTCTCTCTCATGATTATTAATGGGTTATGGTATGTGCGCTTGTGTGTGTGTGTGTGTGAG
Source organism: Macrobrachium nipponense (assembly GCF_015104395.2). Taxonomy (NCBI): domain Eukaryota; kingdom Metazoa; phylum Arthropoda; class Malacostraca; order Decapoda; family Palaemonidae; genus Macrobrachium; species Macrobrachium nipponense. The sequence goes on along the minus strand of NC_087203.1, from coordinate 80,821,345 downwards.
AGAGAGAGAGGAGAAATTAGGAAACCCAGGCACCATTATTGGATCAGATTGAAGGTAAACAGTCACGCCTAACGCAAGTAGACAGCCATCGTCTATGACCTCAGCTATAAGGCTGGCAGTCCATTAAAACAGCCCTTTGGGATGCAGATGATGCGAGCTCCTCCAAATTCAATTGGGCCTCGAGTCGGGCGACTTCTACGAGTTTGAGTGCTTCCGACTTCCCTATGCCATGGCTTGTGTGTGTGTGTGTAAGTTTTTTTTTTTTTTTTTTTTTTTTTTTTAGGCAGTCTTCAAATACAGTTTGCTATCTTTCCTAGAAGAGAACTTTCTAATGCAGTTACTTTTTTAACTTTTGACGGGATAACTTTATTGTTCGAAATTTTATATGCTCTCCGTCTCTCTTCTTTTTTTTTTTTTAATTATATTTTTCAATTTAATGGTTAGGCCTTCCCGTGATCTTTGGGTTTGTCACATGCCACTGCAGTATTTATATTTGTCGATGTATTGATGCCTATGTTGATTTTATTTTAGGAGATTGTTCTTCAGGTCTTTTAACAAGTAGTTCAAAATCAGTTATAATTATAACAAGATTACGCGCGCACACACACACACACACACACACACACACACACACACACACACACAGACACACACATATATATATATATATATATATATATATATATATATATATATATATATATATATATATATTATATATATAAGAAGCGCCTCGTATGTTTTTAGGTACCACGGGACCATTGCGGTATTGGTTTATATATATATATATATAAAGAAGCGCCTCGTATGTTTAGGTACCACGGGACCATTGCGGTTGTATTTATAATAAGGATATAAAATATATATATATATATATATATATATATATATATATATATATGTGTGTGTGTGTGTGTGTGTGTGTGTGTGTGTGTGTGTGTTTGTGTGTGTTATTCTGGTCAACCTGTCAAGTTTTGAATAAAATTGCAATTCATGACGTGGATAAATCTGTAAATTTAAATGATAAAAAGATCTTCTAATTCCAAATGTTTCTGTTCCGTATTTCTATCTGCTGACCAAGTAAAAAAGAAAAGAAAAAAAGGAAACTCAGGATTTCCCTGACTGCCCTCCATTCTAGGCGCAGACTTTCATTAAGTCTGAAGTGGATGCTTTTCATCGGGATCCATGGGGGTTATTTCAAAGGAAAGGGAAGATGAAAAGAAAAGGCGTCTGACCCACAAAATGCCTTTGACCTTATAAGGCCTTGTTAATTGATTTCCTCAGCGATTCGTTCAGTCACTCTTCCAGGGTTCTTGATTCTTTCAGGATAAAATAATGATGCAACAAATAGCCGCAATTCGCGCTATTCAGTGTTGTTTCGTATTATTATTTCTTTTCGATTATGCAAGAAAGATGATAGAGAAAACTGCAAGATTATTCTTGGACTCTCTCTCTCTCTCTCTCTCTCTCTCTCTCTCTCTCTCTCTCTCTCTCTCTCTCTCTCTCTCTCTGTGAACGATTAGAGTTGTACATTGCAGAGAACACTATCTTAACCCCGAGCGTTGGCACGAACTACAAGCTGTAATGAGAATCTCTCTCTCTCTCTCTCTCTCTGATAACAATAAAATTATGTTCCCCTGATCGGTAACGCTCACATACTTCAAATTGTCTCTTTTCTTAGTTTTCTGTAAAAGAAAACTATTGTACCGGCTTTGTCTGTCCGTTCGCCTTCAAATCTTAAAACCTACTGAGGCTAGAGGGCTGCCAAACATACCAAATTGCAGCCTTCTAGCCTCAGTATTTTTTGAAATTTTATTTAAGGTGAAAGTTAGCCATAATCGTACTTCTGGCAGCGTTATTAGGTACCAACAACAGAGGCCACCAACGGATCGTGGCTGAGTTTCATAGGCCGCGGCGAAGAGTGATATGGGCCGTTTCGCGTATTGTACTTTTATTATTATTATTATTATTATTATTATTATTATTATTATTATTATTATTATTATTGGAGAAACAAATGAACAGTTAAGTAAATGTATATAAATTTAAATTTACATAACTGTGGATTTGTTTCTCCATTTGAAGACTCGTGCGACTATGAGGATTTTTTCATTATTATTATCAGTGGAGACATCGAGAGTCAAAAGATGCGTTCCACCGTCCATGCTTTTGTTCGTACCTGTCGCCAGCTCTTCTCACCTTCCTCCGCTCTTCTTAACTGTCGTTTCCTTGTTGTTATGTATAAGAGATCTGAACCCTGCGAGGCTTCTTGTTGCTGTGGTCGAACACAATCGGGAATCCTGAGCTTTGCATGTCCTGAATAATTTCGGCTGGGAGTTTTACCCCACAAATGGTAATCCATAATTCCCTGCTATTTTGGTGTTTCCGTGCGTGTGTGTATTTCGTATTTCTGTTTTGTGTCTAAATTTGTATAGATAAAAGTTTCTTTTTTTCCCACTTTTAACGTAACTGCCACATATTCGATCGAACTTCTGTGAAGCCCTGGTAACACGGCAAATTTCCGTCCGGCCTCGTAACGTTATTCATTGTAAAATTTTGCTGCCCGCTCCGTGGAAAAGAGAATGTTTAGCTGTTTTGCAGTACTTTGAACTGCATTTATAGTTCAATTTATTTTGCTTTAAAATTTATGCTACAGTGAGCTAGTTTTACAACTCAAACATATTCATTTAATTCTGTGTACAAAATTGCACCGAATGTATGCTCTAACTGGCAAAGTTCTCCACTAAATACTACTTAAAAAGAGCCGTTGGAATTACGTAGCGTTTACACGCCACTCTTCCTGACCCACAGAAACGCGCCCGTGATTTCCAGATGAACATTGCATGTCGAGGCCATAGAAGAATCGAATCCACTCCCCCGAAAATAACCTGGGAGTCTTCTCGGGGTGGAAGAATGTCGAGGTCGATTGGAATTCGATACCTGGAGGTGCTGCTCGGAGGGTGGATTTCCCCCTTTGCCCCCGTTGGGAGGGAAAGACGCCAGGGCCATAAATTGGGAGCTTCAAAGGAAACCTGGACCGTCTTTAATACAAACATTTCTTTTGATGATGTGTGGCTTTTCATGCATTGTTTCAGTCAATGCAGTTGGACGGAAGTTATGTATGCCCTTGTGTGTCTGTCTGCAAGACCACGTGATATCTTAGAAAGCTGCTAAGGGCGTGGATTTTTCCTTTAAATTATATCACAATATTTTTTTTTTCATTTTATTGACTTGAGAAGTATTTTGACTATATATGAATTAGTAGACTGGTTTTTGTGAATGCTTCCTTATATAGTTGTAATGCTATTTCGTCTTCTGTGTTCTTCATGTTTAACTTGAATTTTAATGTCTTCCATCTACACTATAACGTGTATTTATTGTTTCTGAGCAGCAACTGAATAACTTTCTCTCTCTCTCTCTCTCTCTCTCTCTCTCTAACACACACACACAATTTCGCCTCTTTTGGGTTTATTAATGAGGTTAGTGGCAGGTGATTAGTCGACTGGTTTGTATAGCGACCAAGAGCGTAGAGGGGGAAAAGCAGATTAGAGAGAAACTAAGCATATATTCTGCAACTTTGACCGACTCCGGTGTCTGCACCACAAAATTAAATTTCATAATTAAACCAGAAGTGAAAACGATGAGATCATTTCTCACGTCTCATTTGCTATGGTATCTCTCTCTCTCTCTCTCTCTCTCTCTCTCTCTCTCTCTCTCTCTCTCAGATAACTTCCCCCATTAAGTAACTTTATCAAGTAACTTCTCGCCTGGTCACTTTACACCTCACTTAACGGAAATTAACCGTCCCTGTCCTTTCCTAGGCTCTGACATACTTATCTCCTCTTCCTGCCGTTGTACCTCTTCTTGGCCGTATCTCTGTCTCTCTCTCCCGTTCACTTCTATACCCTTCCCCTCTCTCTCACCCTCCTCCTGTTCCCCCTACCACCCCACACATTCTTCACTCCTTCCTCCTCCTTCCCTCCTTACTTCCTCCCCTCCTTTTACTTCTTCCTTAGAATATGGCAGCGCTTTCACCTTTTTTCATTAATCACGTTTCTCACCTCATAATAAGTCCATTCATAGACTTTGCCGTTGGCTCCTCTTCTCCCTACCCTTTCCTCCCCCTACCATCATACCTTCTCCCCCCCTCCCCTCCCTGTTTTTTATCAAATCCAATATTCGTCTTTGCCAATTTTCCAGGCTACGGGCATCGCTCAGCAACAACACTCATTCTTCTTTACCCAGTCATGGGGCGAAAAATATTGCGGCCGGTCACGTGCTGTTTGTGCGAAAGAGAGAGAGAGAGAGACTGCATGTGTGTGTATGTATGTGTGTGTGCGTAGATATGTTCATCTACATGCCTTTTCCCATCTAGATGGGCTCGCCCCACAAGTTTTTCCGTTATGTTATATTTTATATATACAGGCATACGAGCGCGCGCGCACACACACACACACACACATATATATATATATATATATATATATATATATATATATATATTTATATATATTGAGGATATCATAACTCAGTAGTGGAGCTTTCAGGTCGTTTTAGCAAGGTCCATTTTTTGACGCGATACCAGCCGCCCACTGATCGACCCAGTTGTGTTTGCATATGTACGTATAGTGTGTGTGGATTCATTGATGATTAGTCGTTACTTGAGGAAAGCGTTGTATTGACAAAGATTTTCACAACCATTAATTTGCCTTCATTTCCACTAAATTGTCAAGATTATAGAGTTTAGTAAGTGAAACGTGGCAAGCAATAACCGAAGAATAATGTGTTTTAAGGTGTTCTTGCATAAGTGCAACAACGACGCACGTTCATATATTTGTTGATGTGTGCATCTTTTTACATACGGACACTCACGAAATTAAAATTCCACGTGAAGGCAAATAAACATTTAAAAGTTCTGCCATTCTGCCTATGGATGAAATCTCAGGACTACATTTCATATATCTTGATTAATAGATCATTTTGGTATGATTTAATTATTACATTTCTTTGGCATTTATTTCTTATGCTACTGGCACTATATAGTTTTTATCTTAATCATACATATATTCGGTTTTGATCTACCGTATTTATGCATGAATTGAGGACCCTGGTCTTGTTCGTCTTTGGAAATTCTGTGAGAATGAAAAACTTTAAAAGTGAAGTCGTGAAGTTTTCCCCCCATCAACGAGTTGTTGAACTGAAATGAAGTTAGGACGAGAGAGAGAGAGAGAGAGAGAGAGAGAGAGAGAGAGAGAGAGAGAGAGAGAGAGAGAATTCTCAACATAATCACAGCATTAACGAATTACTAAATCACAGACTTAGCAGATATACAGGCACAAAAAAGGTATGAGATAGAAGGAGGAAGAGAGAGAGAGGATTCTGAACGTAACCAGAGTTAACTGATGAAATCAAAGTGACTTAACAGATACACAGACACAAACACATGGTATGAGAGAGAGAGGGAGAGAGAAAAAAAATGATATTACGCCAGTTCATTCTTATGTCCCAATGAAAAAAAAAACATTGGGCATAATAGCCAGGTGCAGAGACAGACCGCAGCAAGCTAGTTTTAAGCAAATTTACAGACACAGACAGACAGGCAGTGGTGATCATTAGTCTCCTTTTGTAATGTTTGATTAAGGATTAATTAAAGAGTTAACGAGGTCCTTTGAGGGGAAAACCGCTCGTTGTCTAATTAGGCGGAAGAATAGGCGGAGTGTGCCTCTCCTGATTGGCGTCCTTCGGCTGGGGACCAGTTCTTTGATTCCTCTCGGCTGGGTTTTGCATTGGTCTCCATTACTTTGCGGAATTTAATTGTGTGTGTGTGTGTGTGTTTTATATATAGTATATATATATATATATATATATATATATATATATATATAGATAGATATATATATATATATATTATATATTATATAGAGAGAGAGAGAGAGAGAGAGGAGAGAGAGAGAGAGGAGAGAGAGAGAGAGAGAGAGTTTAATAGGAAGAAATATAGTGTGTGCGTCTAGTTTTGCATTGTTGGTGTAATGCAAAATTTTTTGTATGCGTTCATTGTGTATATATATATATATATATATATATATATATATATATATATATATATTTTATATATATATGTGTATATACACACACACACACACACACACATATATATATATATATATATATATATATATATATATTATATATATATATATATGTGTGTGTGTGTGTGTGCGTGTGCGTGTGTGAACGATAATCTTAGTATGTCAAACTCATGACACCAGAGTAATATCTCTGACTTATTTCGTAACCAAACGACAGTTTCGTCATTCATGCGTCTCCTCCGTAGAATTCTCTTTCCGTTCAGAGTGAGTTGATATCAAGGGTCAAGGCATTTTGTAAAGAGCGTCGGTGGCAACTCACCCCTGGCCCGAAACCCTCAGCTACGAATGCAGCAAGACAGACTTAATAAGCCCCGGAGCATGTATACCTCCAACCTTGTTTGCATGAATAATAAGGTCATGCGCACCAGTGGGTGTGGTTAGATTGCACTTACACTGTATGAGTTCGTGCTCCGGGTTGCATTAAGTAGGCTCGGCTACACTTACACTTATACACATGCACACAAACACACGCACTCACTCACACATCGTCACCTCTGGGTGCGGTTTGTGCTGTAGGTCATTGCTAAATTACACCGAGACTCGTCGTTCAAGATTTTATTATTATTATTATTATTATTATTATTATTATTATTATTATTATTATTATTATTAAATGTTGATACTCATAATAGAATTTAACCAGCTTAATAGTTTTTTCTACAAAATTGGCGTTTGGAGCTTTATATATACATATATATATATATATATATATATATATATATATATATATATATATATATATATTATAGTCGTAAGGCTGGAAGAAGGAATGAAAGGAGTTGACCGAGCGGTTTCGTGAAAAATACACGAAAGCGCTTGATCAACTCCTTGCATTCCTTCTTCCAGCCTTACAACTACATGAAATATCGCATGCTCTTTAGCGATATTTCGTCAATATATATATTAATATATTTTATATTATATAAATACTAATATACATATTATTATAGATATATATATATTTATAATATATACAATATTATTATATAGATATAAAATATATTCATATTATTATATCTATATATGTATATGTATGTGCGTGCGTGCGTGTAAATTGTATTCTCTCTCTCTCTCTCTCTCTCTCTCTCTCTCTCTCTCTCTCTCTCTCTCTCTCCTCTCTCTCTCCGAATCTCCTTTTAAGTAAATAGGAGAGCAAGAAAACAAGAGTATGAGAAAACAACGAGTTTGGAGTAACATGAAAACGAGGGTCTTGAATTTCTTCTGTCCAAATTCAGCAGGAAAGAAGAACTGTAATGTAAGCCTCCAGCAGATCTAGAAGAAACAAGAATCCTGGAAATGGAGGGACACGAGATGGCATTGTATAAAATAATCATTTAGGCTTATCATTTTTTTTTACGATGGCAGTTGTAGTTTTGTTATTTGTCCTTTCATTTCTTTTGTACAATTTCAATTTACTTCCGTTACTGTATTTCTTTTTTTTTCGTAGAATCTTTGCTTTCGGTAATTATTTTAGTATTTATTTTCTTTTTTTATTTTCATTTTTTTTTTTCTTTTTTGCGGATCTTGTGTCGCCAATTCGTGTTGTTTTCTCAGTAACGTTTACGTAATTTGAACAGTGTAATTCGAGCAATGCTGACAATAATATAATATTGTTTTTGTGCACAGAAATTCCACTTTATTAATTCTGTAGCCCTTTTTTGCCCTGAGAATGCAGTTTGAAGTTTAGGTAAGTAATTTCAAGAGGACTGTTCACGGGAAGTGGTTTTAGTTTCCACGTTAACCAGTAGGTGCCGTAGAGCTCAGTGCAGGGAATTCACAGTTGAACGCAGCTAAGGGGAGATTTGTTTCGGCTTTCATGGCAATATCAGTAGGTGTTCAAGGTTCAAGGGGATTGTAAGTTGACCCATTTGTAGAGTTGTGAAGCTCATTACGGTATCCTGCTCTATGGTTCAAAATGGTAACCTTCTATGGAAAATTATTATTATTATTATTATTATTATTATTATTATTATTATTATTATTATTGGAGAAACAAATCCACAGCTATGCAAATGTACATATATTTAAATCTAAGACTTTAACGATAGCTTTCGGGTATCTGTTCGATTCCCCTTATCAATTGATTCCAGAAAGCTATTCTCAAAGTCTTAGATTTAAATATATGTACATTAACATATCTGTGGATTTGTTCCTCCATTTGAAATTTGTGCTACTATAAGCATTTTTTATTATTATTATTATTATTATTATCATTATTAATATTATTATTATTATTTGAGCATGCTCACAAAGAATGCATCGTCAAATCTGTCTCCCTGTGTAAAGATACAGACAACAGTGGAAAAACAAATGCATGATAAGAAAAAGAACGATATCACGAATCTTCATGTAAGGAAAACAGAAATAACGAAGAAATGACCGAGGAACCCCAAGGAAAATGCTGCCGCTTATGTAGGCCAACCACAACGGAAATGCCGGAGAGAGAATAAAAAAGATTTTAGATTATGTCCCACGACCACCGACTGACTGGTAGCGCATGGGTTCGAGGAATGACAGAGATGATGTAGTTGGGGGGTTGGGGGGGAGGGAGTCCCACGGACCTGCTTTACCCCCTCCTCAACCCCCTAACATTCCATGGGTCGTGAATAGGCAGTGGATAGGATTCATTGTACTCCCGTGGTAGTAAAAAGCCGACAGGAGAATATCCTGTGCCTGATGTTAAGCCGCCATGGTGAATGGGAGGAACACGGAAAATAACGGACTGTTGTGTTGAGACAGGGAAGACAAGAAAATGTTTGCTGAGGAGAATGTTTTTCTTTCTTTCCTTCTTTCTTTCTTTCTTTATGTTTACACCGATGTGATCTTCTCTATTGTGATATCGGTCTATGATTTGGAAAGTCTTGAGTTTTTCACATAATACTTGTGTTTATAAGAGGGGAAAATATTTATGTATATTTGATGTCTAAGCGTACCGCTTAGTTTTGCTGCAGTCAGTTTTCATTACGATTTTGTACTTTGTGTAACATAGAGAATCGGGAAGGTACACACACACACACACACACAAGAGAGATAGGTCAGCTAAATGTAAGTTAAAAAAAACGAGTACCTAAACACTAATAAATGCATTAGAATAACAAAAAAAAACTCGAAATTATTCATTAAACTGAAACAAATACAGCCCAATAATGGCAATCCAATAGTAATCTCTCTCTCTCTCTCTCTCTCTCTAAGGAGTTAACACTCTAATAAATAAA
>NC_087203.1:80799481-80801981 GCF_015104395.2 Macrobrachium nipponense | reverse complement strand
TTGTAGAATTTTTTGTAGACATATTTTGTTTTGTGTTAAGTTATATTCCTTTTAATTTTACATAACTTTTTCATTCAATTTTCCTGAGAGTATTCACATCCGCGTTGATTATAGCTGCCATTTGAAACTTTCCTTCCCACATTTTATTCTTCATTTATCATTTTCTTATTCGGTTTGAATGAATCGCTTGGAAATTGAAATGCACTTGGGTTATGAGAAATTATTGACCGCGTGTGTGTTTGTGTGCTTTTTTTGTGAAAAGAAGAATCGTCTCCTTTTCAATTCTTAACAAATTTCTATCAGTGTGTGATGATAAATCAGTTTTTCTCATTGGTAATCATTGTGGTATAGTGACAGCACACACTAAACACACGCGCGCACACACATATATATAATATATATAATCTAGAATTTTCTAATGTACGGGGTCATGCCAAAAAATGTAAACAAGATATTGAATATAAACATTTTAAAATTTTCTCCAGAGCCACCTCACCTCATCAATTAGCAATAACTGAATCTTTATACATTAAGAGACTTATTCCTTCTTTAAACAACCAAACTACCTCCACAACACTGTACCTGTCTTGGGTGTGCGCCTGTCCCTGTTTTTTATGTCATTAGGTTCTTGGTTCCCCTCCTGACAGGTAGCGGTCTGTTTCTTGCATTCTGTCTGTTGAATATTAGATTTTAAATTTCTTAAATTTTTTTTAAGTTTTAATATTTTTTTATTTGTAACTTTCTTAATTCGTGAGTCTTTGTAACATTTTTATATATTATAATTGCGTTTTTCAGCTTTGAAAATGAGGCTGCCCTCGAAACGTCAGCATGTATAATAAACGGACAAATACTAATTCATGACGTCTCCTTCAGCTCCTTGTTAAATTTACGTTGGTTCATAGCAACGCATCCCTTATCCATATATATATATATATATATATAATAAATATATATATATATATATATATATATATATATGTATTATGATGTATGTATGTATGTATGTATATTTCATTTTTTCAAGACACCTGAAGGTATTCCTTGGCATAATGAAAGTGAACACAGCAAGGCAAAAGTAAAAGCACTAAGTATGAGAACGATCCCCTTCCATCGCCTACCCCCTCTCCCCCCCCCTAGCGCCTCGGTGGCGTGATCGGTGTGGCCCTGGCCTGCCACCTTGGTGGCCGGGAGTTCAATTCTCGGGCATTCCATTGAGGAGTCAGAGATGTGTATTTCTGGTGATAGAAGTTCACTCTCGACGTGGTTCGGAAGTCACGTGAAGCCGTTGGTCCCGTTGCTGAATAACCACTGGTTCCATGCAACGTAAAAGCACCATACCAACCCTCTCCCCCTCCCCCTCCCCCCTCCCTTCCCCTACAGACACATACTACATTAAAAACAACGGAAAGACTGACCACCCTTATTCGAAGTCGGTTTTTAGTTTTCTGTATAAGAAAACTTTGTCATAGTTGATGGTTTTATACAACATTATATGTTGTACAGAAAACTCGATTGCCCCGAAGTTTCGTCGGCGCATTTTTTACTTGTTTATGATTTCAGTGGTTAACATGTCACTATGTTTATATAAACTGGTAAAATGAATTAAATCCATACCACATTCACAATTTGAAAGGTGGTCCCGAATGCTCGAGAGAGTTCACCTAGGCAGGATGTATGTTCCACTTCTCTTGAGGGATACTTTTGAAAGATGTATACCTCAGGAGAGGTGGAACATGGATCATACCCATGTGAACTCTCGAGAGAGACTGAGAGCTTACAGCCCTGTGATTGGCTTATCAACAGCCAATCAGGAGCGTCGTAAGGGACTGGCCTAGACATCAAATGCACGGTTGATGTGAGTCTACGGCAGTATGCTCCCAGTCTGATTTGAAACGGCCGGTTAGCCACCCGCTTTTCTACAAATAATCAGCGTCTGACTAGCAACTTCTTGTCTCTAGTCAGTTTTGGAGTTTTGAAATTATTAGGAAAACCCATCTTTTCACGAAAACTTTTAAGTAGTAATTCATGATGAGCTTACGTGTAATTATTAAAAGAAGTTACATATAATTACTAATGAAAGGGGGCATATGACAACTGGCATTTTCCCAGATCTCTAGGTTAGCCACTTTCATAGACCTGCATCTCTAAGCCATCCCAGATGCCATCAGTCTTTGTTCTTCTTAGTTGTGGACACCTTGACCTTTCCCTTTCATCTCACCATATTTAATAATATCCATCTTTTTCTCATACGTAAACTGTTATCTATTCTATTTTTATCTGTATTCATATCTGAGTAAGCGTTTTTTTTAGATGATCTTGCTAGCTCACGCCCTTTTTAACTGCGGCTGCTAAAATCAAACTCTTTTGGTTAACATTCAAGTTCATAATTCACTGCTTCGGTCAGCAGAAGGATAATGGATTTCTCCAAGATACGGGATGCAGAATCGCCTTCATCCCCCTACCACCTCGTGGAATCGAACCCGGGGTCTTTCCTAAGACG
>NC_087203.1:80749481-80794481 GCF_015104395.2 Macrobrachium nipponense | reverse complement strand
TCTCTCTCTCTAAATTTCTAGCTAAATGGAATTATCCAAAATATCCATCCTTTTCCTTTCTCTCCCTCCCACTTTTTCTGTGGCCACTTTACCTATTTTGATCAGTGCTGAGAAATACTGAACTATAAAGGAAGCCATAGATTGAATAACAGCTTTCCATATCTCTGTAACTGGTGATTGTATTCATCTCATCCGGCTCCCGTGGGTGATTCCGGTTGATGGGTGCTCGTGTAATGGCATGGGGATATGAGGGTATAGGGGAACCTATCTGCTCCATTCGGCAAAGGGGGAGGGAGGTGGGGCTTTGGCTGTAGCTGTGTAATGGATGTATACGAGTGCTTAGCGATGGGTGTGTGTCCCCTCATCTAAGCAGTCGTATGGAGAATCTTTAGCTGTATGTTCACAGAAAGCCATGTTGAAAGGGGTGATTCTTATGGAAAAGGAGGAAATGAGGTCAGGTGAGGATCATTTCTGTGGGTGCGTTGTGGGGAAGAATGGCCAGTTGTAGGGTGACAGTGGGGAAGATAAAAAATAAAAAAATAAAAAAAGGTGGAAGTCCAGGGGAGGTCAGTCCTAGGGCGCCCTAATGTCTCCTCGGCCGAGAGGAAGGGAATAAATTGGTCGATTAAATCCAGAAAAAGGTCAGGGGCCAAAATGTTGTTTAATCCTCCACAAATATCATCCAGCAGATTGCCTGCTCCCTGGCTAAAAAAAAGAAAAAAAAAAGAAAAATTGTTTAGCGTCCATTACGGTGAATATGCCCCGAAAAAAAAAAAAAAAAAAAACTTTCCCGCGTGACGTCATAGAAAGGAAGTCGCATGGTATATACGCGTGTTCGATATTTTTATGCTCAAGTTTTTATTGACACATCGTCCGTTTCATGTTGATTTCCGTTTGTTTATATTTACATAATTTTTTTCCAGGCATTAATGTCTTAGCTGTTGTGTTTTTATATCCTTTCTTGTTTTTCTGTATATTTTTTCAAAATGAGCTTGTATTCGTGTTCTGTATTATTGTTTTTCATGTAAAGTTTGTAGTCTTTTGTAGTGCTCGTGTATCAAAGACCTAGGTTGTTGTAACGCCAGAAAACTTTAAACTGTCAATCTTTGTATTAATTTTCTACCATTTCCTTTAAAAACAAAAGAAATCGAGAAAGTGGATGGGGAAAAGATTGTTTTTATTGTCTTTGGATACGTTTTCCACAGAAAAGTCGAGATCAGGAACGAAATGGAAATGGAAAACAAAAACGTTTCCTCACTTCACCATCCACACTATCCGGAACAATAAGACTTGATTTTATTTTAAACCTACATTATAAAAGCCGTGGGACTCAGATCTATTTAATTTGAACTGAAATGGACCCGTCCTCCGTCTCATGACGAGATGTCAATTTTTTTTTTTTTTTTTTTTTTTTTTTGAGAGGGGGGGGGGGGGGCGGTGGCGGGGTTTCAGGGGCCGGGGAGATATCATAAAACCTACTGGTTACATTCACCTACTGAGCTTTTCTTTGCTTGGTAGATGCAACTTGGAACTGTCAACTAAGGACCCACTGATTGTTGTGGAATTCGAACCCCTCACGTCATGGTAGGAGGTATATATGAAGTGTGCTGTCGTCATTCTGTCTTCGTTAGCCAGCTATGACACGAGCATATATTAAAAACAAAATCAAAATGTCAATCCATATTAAATATATTTTTATTTAAGTTAGATACCCGAGCGTTTAGAAATTCACGAGATGTGACACTTCTTACATAAAACGATTCTAATTTAGGGGAAACCTGACTGAATGTTCTTTAAAAAATTGTAATGGATCGGTTTATACTGTACTCAGTTAGGTAAGGTTACCAGATTGTCCATGCCGTCGGCCTTCTGGTGGAACAGTTCTTCAGTTCGTCATGAAGGTTCAGTGCCGCTGGGACGCCAATCAATCAACCGTTCAGGTCCGGACGATTGTTAGAGTTAAAAAAAAAAACGTGATTGCAAGTAGCCTGATGTTTCAAAACCTACGTTTCCTTATTTGTCCACCGACCGACTGGTTTTATTCTGCCCCACCAAAAGTATAATAAAGCCCATGATGAGAACTGCAACAATAATGGAGCTGATACGAAAGAGGGTAAAGTCAAATATTACTTACTACAGTAGATTCACATCAACCGTGCATGTGATGTCTAGGCCCATCCCTTACGACGCCCCTGATTGGCTGTTGATAAGCCAATCACAGGGCTGGAGACTCTGTCTCTCGAGAGAGTTCACATAGGCAGGATGTACGTCCCACTTCTCCTGAAGAATACGTCTTTCAAAAGTATCCCTCAGGAGAGATGGAGCATACATCCTGCCTATGTGAACTCTCGAGAGAGACTGAGAGTTTCCAGCCCTGAGATTGGCTTATCAACAGCTAATCAGGAGCGTCGTAAGGGACTGGCTTAGACATCAAATACACGGTTGATGTGAAACTACTATAGTACAGGATTTTTTTCTACATTATTCGACATGTTATTGCTATCACTACTATTACTGTTAATTATAAAAATCTCACAATCACACGGCCACTGAAATGGCGAAGGAATTTATACTGATGTTGTAAGTGCAGAAAAGTTTATATTTTTGAATATCTATTTATACTTGCATCATTGTGGATTTGTTCACTATTATTGCTATTAATAGTAATAGACAAGTAAGCATATTGACAGTTGTGCCGACGACACCTAAAAGGAAAATATCTTGAAATTAATCAAATTTCTCTCTCTCTCTCTCTCTCTCTCTCTCTCTCTCTCTCTCTCTCTCTCTCTCTCTCTCTCTCGAAGAGACTTTACCCAGATCTGCACACTGATGGGAAAGAGGAAAAAATAGACAAAGAGGGAATTGCAGATTCGGAGAAAGATGTTACTACAAACATCCCAAGGTATGTCACAACTATGAAATATATGGTAAATGTGCATGCCTAGACGGCTATGAGGATGATTGCAGAGATCTACATCCAAAAATGTGCAAAAACCTAAAAGAAGGAAAAGGATGTAAGTTCGACAAAAAATGTAAATATATGCACCCTGTAGCCATGAATCAAAATCAAATAAATAATCAATCAAATAATAAAATCCAAAATAAGAAAGAAACTAATAAAGAGAGGAACAAAGAATATCAGGTGAAGGAAAAAAGCAAGCCACCGCGATATGGAGTGTCAGCAAAAAATTTCCAAGCATCAGCTCCAAGATACAGCTCAAGAGATAAGAACTGTGTTTATGATGCAAGAGGATATTGCAGATACAGAGAAAATTGCAGATTCAGACACAAAATGAATAATTATGATGAAGGAAGATCAAATATTATGGAAAAGTTGGATTTTTTAATGTCAAAATTTCTGGAAATGAAGAAAAGAACAACATACCAGAACAGGAAAGAGACATGGGAAAATCCTTATTATTACCCATATTAAATGAAGGAGAAAACACGCAAATCATCATAGTGATGAATGCGCAGGGTTTAGTTACGAGTAACTCAAAAAGAAAAATAGAGTACTTAGAAGAACTAATCCAAATTGAAAAGAAAATAGATGTGATAAATATAAGTGAAACCTGTTATTCCCAAGAGACTGGGAATAACAATCAAATAAAAGGGTTCCAAACTTATAGATCAGATAGAAAAAATAGGAATCAAGGGGGAACCGCAATATATGGGAAAGACAAAAAACAAGGAAAAATATATGAGAAATATAGTCACTCAGAATGTGAACTAATAGCGGTAGAATTTGAATCTGAAAAATTAATGAACATAGTAATATATAGGCCCCCTAATTCTAAAGAGTTTGACATAATAATAGAAAAATTGGATGATATATGTAGAAATCACAAGGACTGGACTGTTCTCCTATCCGGAGACTTTAACTTTCCTTTCGTAGACTGGAAAGAACGAATAGGAGATTGTGGTTGTATTTATACATATAAAAAAGAGAGTAATAGTAGTGCAGAAGATAAGAGGCAATTCGAAAAGCTATTAGATATGCGACTAGAATACAACATTCAACAAATAAATCACCTACCAACAGGAAAGGAAAATACTTTAGACCTAGTATTTGTGAACGAGGTGTATTATGTTAAAGAAATAATAGTTTAAAATGTGAGTATTTCAGACCATAATGTCATAGAATTAACAGTCCATTCCAAAGCAAGTGAAAACAGAGATAAGCAAGAAATGAAAAAGTGGGAAGGATATGGAAAATACAACTTCTACAGTAAAAATATAAAATGGTCAGAAATAAATGAAGAATTAAACAAAGATTGGGATAACATTTTCGTAAGTGATGATATAAGGGTAAATACAGAGATATTATATAAAATATTAGAGAAAATAGTGGATAAGTATATACCGAAGAAGAAAAGTAAACATCAGTCATGCATACCAAGAGACAGAAGGATCTTGTTCCAGAAAATCAGAAAGTGGAAAAAGGTCTTGCAAAAGAAAAAAAATGCATGGAAAGTTATAGAACTAAAAAGTAAGATAGAAAATGCAGAACAAAAGATTATACAATCCAAAGAAAATGAAAAACGGGACTTGGAAGAAAAAACCCTAGTAAATATCAAGCTAAACCCCAAACTGTTATACTTGTATGCGAAAAAGATGAATAAAAGAAGAATAGAAATAGGCCCTCTAAGAATTGAAGGGAGATTAACAAATGAAAAAAAGGAAATATGCAACATATTGGCAGAACGATACAAGAGAGAATTCACCTCTAGAATTGATAATGAAGATAATGATATAGAAGTAAGGGATGAAAATAGTGAGTATTTAGCTGACATAGATATTAATGAAGCTGATATTGTGCAGGCTATTAATGAAATTAAAAATGGAGCTGCTGCCGGGACTGATGGTGTCCCTGCTATTTTGTTAAAGAAAGTAGTTCATTCTATCGCAAAGCCACTTGCAATATTATTAAGACAAAGTGTAGATACAGGCAAGATTTATGATGAGCACAAATTAGCATATATTACCCCTACTTTCAAAAGTGTATCAAGACTAGAGGCAAATAATTATAGGCCTGTGAGTCTAACATCACATATTATGAAAGTGTATGAAAGGGTAATGAAGAAAAATATTATGAAACATTTAATAAAAAATAATTTGTTTAATATAGGACAACATGGTTTCATACTCGGAAAAAGTACACAAACCCAACTGTTAGTCCACCGTGAGAACATATACAAAAATATGAAAAGCAGAAATGAAACAGATGTGGTTTATCTAGACTTTGCAAAAGCTTTTGACAAGGTAGACCATAATATATTAGCGAAGAAAATTAGAAAACATAATATAGTGGATAAAGTAGGAAGATGGTTAAAAGAATTTTTAACACAACAGAAAACAGATAGTTATTGCAAACGATGAGAAATCGGATGAAGCTAAGGTAATATCCGGTGTGCCACAAGGTACAGTGTTAGCTGCATTACTGTTTGTTATTATGATTGCAGACATAGACAGTAATGTTAAGGACTCGGTAGTGAGTAGTTTCGCAGATGACACAAGAATAAGTAGAGAAATTACTTGTGATGAAGATAGGAACGCGCTACAAAGAGGCCTTAACAAAGTATATGATTGGGCAGAGGTAAATAGGATGGTATTTAACTCTGATAAATTTGAATCAATAAATTATGGAGACAGAGAAGGACAGCTATATGCATATAGGGGACCTAATGATGAGACAATCACAAATAAGGAAGCAGTTAAAGACCTTGGTGTGATGATGAATAGGAACATGTTATGCAATGATCAAATAGCAATTCTATTGGCAAAATGTAAAGTAAAAATTGGAATGTTGTTACGGCACTTCAAAACAAGAAAACCTGAACACATGATTATGCTTTATAAAACATATGTTCGTAGTCCACCTAAATATTGCAATATGATATGGTACCCACACTATCAAAAGGATATTGCACAAATAGAGAGTGTACAAAGGTCCTTTACAGCTAGAATAGAAGAAGTTAAGGACCTTGACTACCTGGAAAGACTACAATCCTTAAAATTATATAGTCTAGAAAGGAGAAGAGAACGCTACATGATAATTCAGGCATGGAAACAGAGAAGGAATAGCTGAAAACATCATGGAGCTAAAAATATGAGAAAGAGCAAGCAGAGGTAGATTAATAGTGTCCAAAACTATACCAGGAAAAATAAGGAAAGCACACAGGACATTAATCCACTACACACCAGCATCGATGCTTTGCCAGCTCATCTGAGGAATATATCAGGAGTGAGCGTAGATGTGTTTAAGAATAAGCTCGACAAATATCTAAGCTGCATCCCAGACCATCCAAGATTGGAAGATGCAAAATATACCGGAAGATGTACTAGCAACTCTCTGGTAGACATTAGAGGTGCCTCACACTGAGGGACCTGGGACAACCCGAACAAGATGTAAGGTCTGTAAGGTCTCTCTCTCTCTCTCTCTCTCTCTCTCTCTCTCTCTCTCTCTCATCAAGAAGAAACTCTCTTTCTTTCTCTCTCTCTGACCATGAAAAATTCTCTCATGTTCTGTTTGCCTCATCGAGAAGACTCTCTCTCTCTCTCTCTCTCTCTCTCTCTCTCTCTCTCTCTCTCTCTCTCTCTCATATCACGAGAAATTCTCTCTCATGTTCTCTCTGCCTCATCAAGAAGAAACTCTCTCTCTCTCTCTCTCTCTCTCTCTCTGAAAACCATGCAAAATCGCACGATGCCATTAAGAAGTCCACATTCCTGACGCCCTTCATAAGAGCCAGAAACTTCGAAATTATAGTAAGGAACGGCCGTAGACGCCGCTGGAATGTGGGAGAGAGATCCTATTAAGAAGAAAGGGAGGAAGGAAGGAAGAAAGAAGGAGTAATAAGATGTTTATGATGTTCCTCTTATTTTGTCTTCCAGGTTGGTTCAGTGACAAGGGTTATGTACTGACAAAAATGTCAGTTTGGAGATATAACACAATTTTGTATCAGTTGAACATTATTTGAATGCAAATGTGTGCCTCCTTTCCATTGTGGTCTTATAAACATCTGAAAAGAATAAAAAGGCATTTTTGTCCTTCGCGATATCAGCCATTACAGTGGAGTCTCTCCCTCTGATTGGGATTGGGCTCTTTTTTGTTATTTTGGAAAGGATTGTTTGCGTTTGTTTAAAACTTGGCGAAGAATCTCTCTCTCTCTCTCTCTCTCTCTCTCTCTCTCTCTCTCTCTGTATATATATATATATATATATATATATATATATATATATATATATATATATATATATATGTGTGTGTGTGTATGTATACATATATATATATATATATATATATAATATATTATATATATATATATATATATAGATGATCATATCACATTACCGTGATTCATATGCATACATCCAGCTACAAATGTCCTTTAATATCTAATTCGCTCTACCTCTTGCGGTGGCGGTGTGGTTTAAAGCTTCACTGTGCGTCCTCGATTTGTTGGGTTCGATGGTTCGCGCCCGTAGGCTGACAAATCTCTTATCGACTAAAAATTTCCGCTTCGGTTAACATATATGAAAATATATTAATTCCGAGGTAGAGCGAATTAGATGGATATCAAAGGATGTTTGTATCTCGATGTATATATATAATATATATATATATATATATATACATATATATATATATATATATATACACACGTATATATATATATATATATATATATATATATATATATATATATATATATATATATATATATATATATATGTGTGTGTGTGTGTGTGTGTGTGCGTGTGTGTGTGTGTAAGTTTAAAATGATATATATGAAAAGATAAATCTGTAGTTTATCACCTGAAAAGGTATGCCATTATCATAAATATTTCAGGCCTTTTGCGCAATTATGACGAGAACCATGGCAGAAAAGTGATATCGACATCAAACCCAACTTTGCCATCGATTCTGGGTGAAGGGGCTAGGTATAGCAATCTTTTTCCCGTTTTGCGACCTGCTTGGCAACTGTAAAGGGTACATAGTAAAGATATATATATATATATATATATATATATATATATATATATATATATATATATATATATATATATATATATATATATATATATATAAAGCGTTTTCCGTAATTGACTAATAATATCATTTTCATTATTGCCGTTGCTGTTATTCTTGTTCTTGTTGATCTTGCTGTTTGGCTCTGTTGCTCTCTATATCCATTCATATATGTGGGGAAGGTCGCGGTCCGTAGTTGTTCACGGTAACAGGTATTACGTCTAAAATTTACTTTTGTTTATGTGTTGACTTTTATGACGATTTTTCTAGATTCACATTCTTCACTTGTTGCATAGCATTGATTTGTCGTTGACCGTTTTCTGTGAATTTGGATTATATGTATATATATATATATATATAATATATATATATATATATATATATATATATATATATATATATATATATATATTGCGTGTCATGAATTGTTGTATCAACTTTTATTTCAACCAAGTTTTCTGCGTAAAATTATCGGAGTTAAATATAAAGGTCGAAGAAGAAAGAGAGGGAAACTATTAATAAACGTTTTTCGTGCGAGAGAGAGAGAGAGAGAGAGAGAGAGAGAGAGAGAGAGAGAGAGAGAGTCTCTTTGATGTTCCTTCATGCTCTTCCTCTTTGTGGATGCCACAAGAGTATTACCATGTAAATGGGTACCCGATGACGTCATAGTGGAGTGCTTCAATATCTTATGTGCAATGGAGGTCCCAATTCATTTTGACTCAATAGCTGTCCGAGTGTAGTATGCATCTGGGTGTCTTGGGTCTTTGTAGTGTTTTAATATTTGCCGTTCTTTCAAATGTGCCTTATCTTTGCATAAAGATTTTACATTCCTGTCATGTTCCTCTTATCAGAAAGTCGAAATAAACCAATGAAATAAAAAAATGAGAGAAAATTTGCCCAAATTCTACACAAGTCCTTCTGTGTGGGGTAGGGCAGCGTTCCCCGAAGAACGACAATAATCTGAAAGGTCCTGGGACGCCATTCACATGACTATACTCATGTGGTCTTATCATGTACGCATTTCGAGAAAAAATCAACTTTAATTGTTTTTTATTATTTGTTTATTCTTGCCGTATGATGAGTACGATACTTTGGACGTCATGCTATGGCAATACTATCACCAACTGCCCAGCGGACAGCGGTACCTCAGTTAGACAGTTTACCGAAAAAAATGTTTTCTGTTGTTAAAAGGGCGTAGCATTGTTAGCGAATCGAATTTCACTCGTTTTTTTTACCTGTATTTCGTGCTATTTGTTAATATTTTGCTATTTATAGTTGCAATAATGCATGAGTAAGGACCCAGGCAAATTCAGTTGGTTAGGTTTCTGAAGGTGACCAGCAAAATACTTGAGAACATAATGAGATTTTTTACCATGGTTCCCGCCGTTGCCGGTAAAGTGCATTGTATCAAAACACGTGGACAACTAAAGTCCATAGGACGACTTTTGTGGCTTCTGTAGCTGTCAAGACGAGCAAAATACTACAAAAATGACTGAATTCTTATAGGAGCTCACTGCTCAGAGATGACAATGATCTTGAAAGAGAAGACTGAATATAAGTCAGTCAGCGCGTAATCACTATAAATTTCCCGGAAATAATCATTGGCTAAACCAGATGATACCCGCATGTTGATCATACTCAAGATTATTCACAACAGTAGTATTCAAAATACCAAATGGTAGTAAAAAGAGGACCGTTACTATCGAGCATGTTCAGTTGTAAGTACACAATATATATTTTCTTCAATAGAATTTTTGAAGTAAGTTTATACAGCATAGGGGACAAAGCAGTACGGTCTAAAATGTAACGAAGCCCATGGTTCGTGAGAAAGAAAGGTTAACATTTAAATATTAGCAGAAATTTCACGCAAGGCTGATCCTCAATTTCCAAGCTGTAGGCTAGCACTCGGGTGTTTTCTCAGATAGTGAGTGCATGGGATTTTAAATGATTATATTTCTGGAGGATGTATAAAAAATTCTGCTAATGCTGATTTTTCAGTTTTATTGTGCTTTGGTATATCATTATTATCCTTTTTTCATCGTCACCGTATATTTTTTGCTGCATTTTTGGACGCCCTACGTATATTTTTATCAGTGTATTTTTTTTCTGGTTGTACCTAGGAGTCTTAGTAACTTTTGTTAGTGCAGGATTTCTCCCCAGAGTTCATTTCTCAGTTTAAAGGTTATTTTTTTATGGGGAGGTATTTTAATTAATGACAGGCGTATATCTATACTACCTTCAGTATTAGGTAACAGCATGAAAGGATAAAACAAGCTCAACAATAATACACAAAGCAATGGTAATTTAAAACCAACCCACCATTGCATAGTTAATAACCTTGCTAACCCAAACAAGCGAATAGAATCCTGCGTTCTCTCTACCTCTGGAATGATGTACTTATATAGTAAAGGCTACGGAGAAAAAAAATCGTTGTTGATAGTGATACCATGCAGGCTGAATCGAAACAAGCTTTCCTATACTGATGCACACAATTTAGTTTTCATACTCAAGGTCCCGGAAGAGATCATCCACATTTTAGGGCAGTTTTTAAAGATATAATTGTAAAGTCGTAACGTCTGCAAAACTGGTGTCATGAAATTAGTTTCTGGGCTTCCTCGTCCAGTGGAATTTGCCGGTATTAACCCTGTATGTATCCACTATTGTCAAAGTCCAAGTTAAACTCATGGTAACTAATGTAGTCGGCCGCACGAAGATATCGTTTATCAATAGAATTTGTCACCCACACAAAATAGAAATGGGTGTGCATGATACTCTGATCCCTGAGAAGCTAGTGCTAAATACGGAGTCCGTGATACATAACTTGTTAATACCATACTATTTGCAAGTATTCCTACATTGCTTCTGTTGTGGTATTGAATTGAATTGAATTTATAAAATTTGTGGCCATTTGCCACTCGCCGGAGCCTAAGGCCATTCAGCGCATATATATCAACAGGATATATTTACTAAAAAAGGTACTCATATAATTAATCCAAATTATTAAAATAAACTTCATATTAAAATACTCAATTAAATATCATAAAACAAATGGATTTCCTTAAGAAATTTAAAAATCTCTTCTACGGGAGCACCCTCTCCTAAAATATCTGACAAAGGTTTGTTGGTGAAACCAAACCGACGTCTATGATTAAAGTAAAGAGGACAGTCAACAAATATATGCCTCACTGTAATGCCAACATTACAATTGGAGCATTGAGGAACCTGCCTCTCTGCTCCACTAATTAAAAGATACCGGTGAGTTAAAAACGTATGCCCTATACGCAGGCGCTTTAAAACTATACTAGATCTTCTATCCATCCCAACAGAAGGGGACCAGGGATGAAAAGAAGGTCTGTTGTGGTAAAGTGGTGGATCCTTTAGAAATTTACCTAACAGCATCTTTTGTGGTTGGGAATCGATGGGTTGGAGATACACATTCTTGTTTAGTTTTGTAAAATCCTGTGAGAAGAGTATTCCTCCTTTTGCCCTCCGTGCTGCAACCATGGCATTATAATTCCTCGTAGCACCATATTATGTAAAGGAATGGCTCTTGAAGTTTGCTGTTGAAATTATTGTACTCCGTGTTGAAGGTGTATTTTCTCTGGTGGACCAATTATAGCATTCGGCCCAACGCCACTTAACAGGTCATGTCAATCAAAACGTCACCGAATTCTTAATTTTTCCATCAGTTCCTTGAGCTACTTGCTAAGCCTTTTTCAGTTTAAAAAAATTGCTGAGTCATACTATGACCAAAGAGCATTATCTAGTTAATCGAAATGCGTCATTCAGAACAAGATTAGCTTTGCTGTGGTTAAATGACGTTAGTTTAGCTTGATTAGCTGCATGGACAACATCTTGATACATATTGATTGGAGTCATTAGGGCAGGTGATTGTAGTCCCAGCTGCTGCAGCTGATTTGGTCCAGCAGCTATGATTTCTGCACAACAGTCGGGTCATGCGCAGATTGCCCAATTGATTAAAAGGAATCTTTGATTTTCGGACCTGGAATTTAATGTTCTTCATTGCGGACATCACCAAGTTTAAGCTGAAGATTTCCAAAAGGTTCTTGCTTGTTTTTCCTTGTCAATTTTCGACAAATCCTACTTACGACAAACAATACTTCAAATTATATTGGGAAATTCAAACAAGGTATCGCTTTCCTCGTCCATTCTTATGAACACTTGGCCACTGCACCCATCACATTGGCTCTTTTGAGGTGATTGAAGTGGTTGGATGTGCTTTGTTTGGATAGACATACTTCAATTTATTTATTAGAACCGCCCCTGTGCTATGAGCGGATTCCTCACCAAGTCATAATATTAGTGCAGTGGGCACAGTTTTCCTTGTCGAAAATGATGATAATGGTATTATTGTGGACCTGCAACCATTAGTGCAGTTGCCAGATCTGGTGGTATGTCCGATGCAAGCAATTTTTGTGCCTGCCTGATGATCACAAATACCAGAGGTAATGCGTGTGACGAAACTGTCATCTGAAAATTTAACCGAGAACTCTGTATAGTGTCAGATTTCATGAAGAGACGCAAAGAAAACGTCCAAAGAAACGTTTGGAGTAACTTCAACAGATGGTGTTGCAATCTGGACGAAGGTTATGTCGAGTATCACTGATAAACCCATCTCTCTTGGAAGATCTCGATTTGCATTTTTCACAATTAGAAGCAGAAACAAAACCACGAGATTGCAGTGCTTTCTGCAGCAACGTAACTCCCCAATTTCCCCGTTCAGACTCCCGCTCTTTCTTGGCGTGTCCACCCGTGCCCTCATTAATTGCGTGGACAAGACCCCAAAAATTACATGCTGAAGGTGCAGAGCCAACTCACTGCGCCATGGTGCTTTAATGGCAGATGAATATTGTACTTATTAACAGCTAACATTTAATACAGCAGGAAAGGAAAACACAAGCTAAGTATAATACACAGAGTCATGTCGACGTTGAAAATCGTCAAAAAAATCTACAACCGAACAACCATTACATAGGTAATCACCCAGCTTACATAAACAACCAGGCAGAACCTCGAGGTTTAACCGTCTCTGTATTACTCCTCCATTCATGGGCCATTTTTTATTCTTGGAAGTTCACTTGTTTTTATTCCATTTTACGCTATGTGTGTAAAGACAATTAAGGGGCTTACTGCTTATTTTCTTATTCCTAGTTTTATACATAATCTGTTTTGTCTTGGTGTGGCTATTTGTACGTTTCTCGTTTCTCGAACCGTGTAAAATTTTGTACTTTAAAGATCTTATGTTTCTTCCTATATTTAATAACTTATATGTGTGTGTGTGTGTGTGTATTTATGATAGTTGCTCTTCATATCGATACATAACCGCATTGCTGTATATAGATAACGGAACCTTTTATAAGCCATTAACGTAATTGTATCTCAATGAAGATCTGGTTCGTATCAGGTTCCACCATTTGCACATTATATCGGATCAGGGAGGCAACACTAGATAAACAGTCTTATTTTAGAAACCATCAGTGATCTATTATCAGGGATGGTTATCAGGAGATAATGATGGCTCCTGTAAAGGATATCTGAGAGACATCTAGATATATTCCCAGTTCCATAGCAGGGTAATGTTCCAGTCTTCGAGATAATTTTGATGTTATTGAATCTTCGATGTTTTTAAGCCAAAGGTATTTTCATGCCCTAGTGCATATATATATATATTATATAATATATAATATCTATATATATATATAGAAAAAAAAAGAGAGAGGAGAGAGAGCGAGAGAGAGAGAGGAAGAGAGATAGAGAGAGAGAGAGAGAGAGAGAGAGAGAGAGAGAGAGAAAATCATATCTCATTTTTCTACAAATTTTGCTGCATTTATTCAGCAACTTAATTGCGACCACATTGATTTTCTACTTGAAAAATGATCGAAATTAAGTGCTACTATGCATTGTTTTTATCTTTCCTTTATGAGAACTATAGTAACAGTTGTTAATGTAACAATTTTGTTCTCATTTTGTGTGACATTCCTGCACCTTTGTAAAGGATGCTTTCAACTCTTTTACATTCTGCGGTGGTAAACTATTTTTGCTTAAAATATTATATCATTCTAATTTAAAGTCTGAATTGTTAACAAAATGAAAAAATGTGAAATATTAACAACAGAGGTCAAGTGGAGGGACCTCACAACGCAAGGGAACTCGAGCTCTCAATTTATATGGCTTATAAGGTCTCTCTCTCTCTCTCTCTCTCTCTCTCTCTCTCTCTCTCTCTCTCTCTCTCTCTCTCTCGTGTAAAACAATTGGGCTAGTGGATATGCAACCCTATCCTAAGGGATTAATCTTCAATTTAAATTTTTTCATGGGTCAGTTGACTCCCGTAGTCCCGTCATTAGTTATTTCTAATACTAATATTAGATATATATATATATAGATATATATATCTAATATATTATAGTATATTTATAATTAAAAGTTACGTATGAGTTTCCTTTAAATCACTGTCTAGTTTCTGAATCCTTATATTTTAATACATATACATCACATGTATGTATGTATATGTATTAATATATAAGGATTCAGAAACTAGGGAACAATTAATAAAAAAACTCATACGTACTTTTTAAAATAGTACATTGACCATTTTTTTCATCGTCTGGAATTGCGAAATTCCCACACTCGTGTTGTTATAAATTTCTGCCACTGCGGGGCAAATAGACATCAGCAACGATCATTTTAGGAGGAATGAAATTATCAACAAAGTAACAATTATCCCTCCGGATCGGATTTACTAACGAGGGGATTATTGGAGGACGGTTACAGACGATAACCCATAGCCATAACAGTTATTGCTAGTTAGGGCCTTGCGTGGCTGTCCTACAGCCCATTCTGTTTGAAATTATTGATTGCCAAACGACCTCACGAGAACGTTCCATTAAACGGCGTCCTGCAAGTGTGGAATTGAGCCTTCCGCACTGTGGAATTGAGAACTCTCACACAGTGTGGAACCGAGCCTTCTTAAATTCTCAGGGAACTTGGACGAGACATGGTAATTGGCTCTTCTCTTGGCTGTAATTTTTGTTTCAATTAAACGAAGGAATTTCTTGTGGTCTGGAGGCTCCGTTACATCCAACGAGAGATCGTAATTATAATTATTATTTTATAGAACCATTCTTGCCGTTTATACCTTTCTTAAGAGTGAGTTGTTTTAGTTTCTGTACCTTGCAGCTGATTTTTTCTACTTTTAACGGAATATATCACATTATGACGATTATTTCATATATTACTGTATAAGTTAAGTGGTTTTACTCTGCATTGCTTGAAAAATGTTAGGTTTCAAGGCGCATTCAATAATGTGGAACAGTATAAATTATTATGAATAGTTGTTGTTATTAGTTTGTTTATGATTATAAAAGATAACGGAAAATGAGAAGACATAATATTAAAATAAGGGGAAATCAACGTAGAAAAACTGGTAAATACGTATTTACAAGACTCGAGATAGTTATGTTGCATTTCACAGATATCGTATTGAATTATTAAATCTCGAAGAGCTTACTTATTTTTCCATTTTTTATTTTCTGGACATTAAACTTTTTCGAATTAATAGTCGTCTGGGCTCGTTCCAGATTAATGTTTTATTATTATTATTATTATTATTATTATTATTATTATTATTATTATTATTATTATTATTATTATTATTATTATTATTGACATGTTGTGTTCCAAATAAAATAAGTAACATATTTTATTACAGTGTTCAGGTTGGTACTGAGAGCTGAGGAGACCAAAGGAATATAATAAGGAGATTGTTTATTGCACAACATCTCAGCTTATGACAGGAGTTGCTGCAGCAGCAGACAAATTGAATCATCTTCAGTGATCTTGCAAGCGCAGAAGCCATCTGCTTTTGCCGTGAGATTAATGCTGGTGCTTAATCTGGCACAGAAATGCCTCCTCTGAGTGCGTGTTAGCTTCGTGTAGAATTGCTGTATGTTGTCAAAAGTAATGTAAGAATGGAAGAGGAGATATGCAAGAATGAGGCCATGATTGTAGAAAGCTGACAAATCTGAATTGCCTCTGTTGAATTTAGAATTGTATGAGATACACGGTGAATGGTTGACTGTAGTGAATAGCCAACTGATAAAAAAAAAAAAACTTGGGTTGTTGCTAGTAACACCAGCACACACAATTGCTGAAAACCTGAACGGTTACACCTTTTGGTGGCATCTCTTCTAATGAGAAAAGGCTTATATTTGTGTGTGCAAATATATATATATATATATATATATATATATATATATATATATATATA
The DNA here is from genome assembly GCF_015104395.2 of Macrobrachium nipponense. NCBI lineage: Eukaryota > Metazoa > Arthropoda > Malacostraca > Decapoda > Palaemonidae > Macrobrachium > Macrobrachium nipponense. Next base: position 80,778,165 of record NC_087203.1, on the reverse strand, counting down.
TATATATATATAAACTACTACTATTTTTTCTTCCTTATTCAGTGGTAAGAATGAGAAAACTTGAATAAGGCAGACCGCCTCATGCCATCATAGCCTGTAATAGAGAGATAGAACTGAAGTATAAAATTCGCAGAATTGGATAAAACTGAATTGAAATAAATTCTGTTTTCCTTTGCGAACAGTTGGATAAACAGAAAGAAACGAGAACAAGAAGAGTTATATTTGGTAAATGTGGGAAGCTGAACCTTTCGCTCACACAAACACCCTCTCTCTCTCTCTCTCTCTCTCTCTCTCTCTCTCTCTCTCTCTCTCTCTCTCTCTGTCTTTTTCCCATAGGAGATAAGCCCAAAGACATACCATTATGTCTTACCCAGCCTCTTTAAAAGGAAGCTACGCTCGGTAATGCTAACTGAGGCTTTTGTAGTTTGTTCGGTAGGCGTGATCCGCATGACGATTGAGGGAACTTGACTGCAGGTTTTGAGACAAAGAGGGAACTTGCGTTATCTGTGAACAGATATTCAGTGGGCGTGTCTGAACACTAGAAATAGAGGAGAGAGAGAGAGAGATTGTTGTAGGGATTTACACTGGTCTTTCATATGGGAAGGTTATTTCATCAATTGGAACCTGGTATAGCAAATTGGTTCTTTGTTAGATGTTCCTTCACATATATATATATATATATAATATATATATATATATATATATATATATAATATATATATATATATATCGGTTACATAATAACGTGTAGGAAATAATCAGGCTGTGTAAGTTGGGGGTTATGCCTTAGAAACCCTTTGTAGGAATTATAATCTAAGGTAAAGAGTCTGATAAAAAAATAATAAAAGTAAATATAATTCCTGAATTGTGAGAATAGCCATGTGCTGCCAGACATTTTTAAGCCTCGCTTTCGTGATCAAAGAGCCGAGTTTCCTTAGCTGGTACCCAGCGTCCCTTATTTGCTGCTCGAGGGAGCGGATTCCACGGAGAACTCGCCTCGGGTTACCTTCGTCTTAGTTCGTAAAAAGACTTTTCTCCTCGGCCTGGTTCTGAAACCTGCGTTCCTTTCTCTCCTCGGGTTTCTTTCGTTTTCGTATTGAAACCGTCGCTTCTTACCTTCGCAACCTCTTTCCCAACCTGGAAAAAAAATTTCTTTGGTGGTTTCAGGTTTAAAGCCTATGATTTTATTCCTTTTTATTGGGTGCCTCTGGGGAGAGTAGTAATAACCTGAAATATGATATTTTGGCGAAGTTACGTGTTGGCTGGACTGGCTATCCTTGTTATGGCTTTTACCTCCTTTCACGTTTTCCCTTTCCCTTTCCCCTTTTTCCACTTTTCTCCCTCCTTTCCCCTTTTATACATATACTCCATGTTAGAGGAATCAATCATCCTCTCGTTCTCCCAATTACAGTAATTACTTGGGAATTTTATTTACGTATGTAGTGCAGGATCTTTGTTATGTTTGGTGTCTTTTTTTTTTTTTTTTTTTTACTGTCTTTTGTCTTGATTCAATATTTTACAATTCCGGCACTTGCCTGAAATTTTATAAGCTCGAGTAGAGCAGTAATTGCTTCTCTGAAAGGTGGGTAACAAAAAGCTATATAATTTATTACTGCAGTGGAAGTATTGGTTGTTATTACTTGCTTGTAACACAAAGTAATACTTGAAAGTATTCGTTCCATGTATGACTATTGTTCAGAATCACTTTTCTTAAATACAATGTTAGTTTGAAAGTTCTCGTTTTGTGCAAATATTTCGTGGTTATTCACTTTGAATACGTAATATACAAGAATGAGTCCTAGTTTTGAATGCTGATGTTACATTGAAAAGTATTTTGTGTTCAGTGCGGATATGCTTAGCTTGCTTGCGGTAAAGTTGGGCTTGTATGACAAAGCATTGATTGTAGTCTTTGTGAGAGAACTTTCCTCGCCCCTTACCTACATTCCTCTCCTCACCCCTACCCCTTTTTGTAAGATTTTTCGAGCCAAACTTGAAATGCAAATTTAGTAGTTTCTTCGACTGAGTTTTTAAGAAGCCCATCAGCTTTGTAACCAGAATTGAGGTTGAGAGTGAACAAATTTTATTATGATAGCATTTGAATTGCCAGCCACATTCTCACATAAGGAAGGACTGAATTTTTTGCCAGATTAATTATTTTCTAGGACCAGTTATTTGGGATTTAATGCCATAATAATCTTGGTTATTGTAGTTATATTAGTAAGACATGGCAAATTGCGATATCTATTTTAAGCTATTGTTTTTAATTGTTGATAGGGAGCATAAGTAGTACCTGTTTAGGTAGGGTTGCAAAACTTAACCAGATGCTGGAGATGAATTTTTTTCTTTATCTTGCGATACCATAATTCGTTTACATAACCCTTTGGAGAACTGCATGATAAGCAGTAATACATTTTTACCGAAACAAATGGGCGTGATTGTTACAATAGGTATGAAGGTAAACATTTTACAAATATTGATTTAGCAGAAATATTTGCCCATACCACAAAAAATGAGACGGGTTATGAAAATTTATAAATACTAAAGTTTTATATGCAATATTGATTGTTCACATTCCATGAAGAGATTAACACTACAAATCAATGGTTAATGAAGTAATAAATATCCCAACTTTCTTCAGTCAATAAAAATTCCGAAGGTATGAATAAATGAACTTAAAATTTATTCTGTATTAAATAAAATCCACCGAATGGACGAACTAGTACCTACAGAGGGGACTCATCCCCCCACTTGGCATTCCGCTAGGGTAAGTGGGCGTTGAATTGGGGCAACACCAAGTGAACTCTATGATTGCCTTCTGGTTGGATGTTAATCAGTTAATGTTAAAAAGATATTAACGATCACTCTTAATATCACGAAAGTAGAATTTGCACGTTTCATAATTCTATTTGTGAACAGTTGTTAATTCTTTTGCAATCATTTATTTAATCATAAAAATTACTTCATGTTTTTATTTTAAAAGTTAACTAAGATATTAGCATGCATTCGATAGCCTGCAATTTTTCTTCGTTTAGCCATAGGAAACGCAAATCTGTATGTTAGCCAATTGAGCATTATTAATAGATAAATGATTGATACGTTAATTATTGATATGCCTGAAAAGTAACGCAAATGATACTCTGGAATACAACGCTTAAGATTCTCGTATTGACCCCCTTCCCAAGTATTTCTCTTCACCTGGGCGTGGAAGAGTGGTCTTCTAGGTTGGATTAGATCAAGTAACTCCCGGTACGCCAACTCTTTAGTGTGTAAAGTTTGATGACTTTCCTTCCTAGCACTACCAGCCTCTGGAATTCTCTTCCTGTTTTGACAGTCTTGCTAACCTTGCTCACTCTCCCGGTCCCTTTAGACTCGTTGCGTTCCATTCCCGCTTGTACCAGAATCCAAAGTTTTGAATGAAAAGCTGATAAAAGAGGAAATTGATCAGTGCAGTTCTCAGGCGAATGCATCGACTTAACAAGGAAAGAAAGTGAAGACTAACGCCAGAATCCACGATGATCAATTCTGAAGTCTCAGTGACTTGTATTCAGATATGTTAAATGCAGTAAAAAGTAATGTTTCATTGGTACTAGCGTTTTTGAAGCTTCAGTCCTTTCGAATACGCATTGAATATTTGGTCTAGCAGCGTAGAGTGTAGGCTATTCAGTACACCACTAAGGACTGCCACTCTTGCACTCAGTGCACGTGCGTTACCTTGAAAATACCGTGGAATGTACAGGAAAGATTGTACATTGGCCTACTATGGCTTCACGACCGTAGAAACCCCATTATTGTAACAAGATTAGAAATAACCCTCGAGACTTATCCATTTGCCTCTGATTCATCTGTTCTTGGCGTTTCACCTTCTATTGAATTTCCTTTGTGTCGAGCTGGATTGCGTGAACAAAACTGAAATTTGTGGTCCGCCGAATGAGTCTTATGTGTTGAGGAGTAATGAGGCACGGTGAGGATGGGGAAGGCTAACCGAGTGAAACAGTGAATGACGAACTAAACAGCTTGACGAGAATATTCCTACGTTTATTTCAGTAAACGATGTACTTTCCTCAGCGTTATTATCCGGATTATTAAGAGAATTTTTGACTGAAAAAAATGAGACCATAACTTGTCAATGTTATGTACCTAAGGTCAGTTTTCTTTGTGGTGTTTGAGTGAGGAAATTCGTCTTAGTAGCGACTTGTTTTGAGATTGTACTAGAGAGCATTTATTGATGGATCAACTGAAGTTGGGCATGTTCGTGTTGTTGAGACTTTAGTTGTTTTGTCAGTATAGAGGGAATATGTTGCAAAATGCAGTAAAAACTGTTCTGTGACGCCATCTTAAATGAAGAAAAGTGTATGCATGGTTTGTAGGACAAGAAAATTGCTCTTGAACTTTTTACTTTACACTTCATGGCACCCAGATAAATACACACACACACACACACACACACACACACACACACACACATATATATATATATATATATATATATATATATATATATATATATATATATATATATATATATATTATAAACACGCTTGACAACTTCGTTTCTTTCTTCCTCCTCATTGTCACGTAAGTGTAACTAGTCTGAGACTATTGTTCCCTGACTTGAGAAATCGTTCAAGCTGAAAGCATTGCGCAGTGTCTTTGTTGCTTGATAATATCTTTGTTTACACTTCCTGCCATTGTCATCCGTAGCATTGTGATAAGTGACAGAAGCCATTCAGTAGCAAAGCCTCTGGCCGTAGGTCTCTCTCTCTCTCTCTCTCTCTCTCTCTCTCTCTCTCTCTCTCTCTCTCTCATCAGCTTGGTTACACTCTTTTTGACCTCTCTCTCTCTCTCTCTCTCTCTCTCTCTCTCTCTCTCTCTCTCTCTCTGAGTTCATCTTGTTTAACTCTCTTTGACCTTGGACGATTGTCATCTGTTCCTGCCTTACTTCGTAAACGCAGCAGGAAGCAAGACAGAGTGTCTGCAGTGGGCGTCGTTCACGTTACGTTTTGGAGGGTAATCGTAGATATTGTTATCATTAGAGTTCTCCATTCTGATTTCAATAACAAACCATCTTCTTTCTTATCATTTTTTATTTTCCATTTCATTCAGTATTTCGATATTAGGTGGTATTTTTCGAGTTAGATGGTGTAATTTATGGATATACAATCCCACACATGTAGTAACTAGAGGAAGAAGAATGAGGGCAGGGCTTAATCATGAAGGGAGTGATTAGTTTCTCGAGCCTCGCCTCATTGTGAATCATCGCTAAGCACACTGAAGTTCCTCAGAAATGTTGTTAGTTTCATGCCTTTGGTTGCAAGATGAGGTTGCTAGCGCCCAGGTTCGGAAGCTTGTGCGCTTGACATTCTGGTTGGTCATCGGTTTCATGACGAATAATAATACTTCATTTCTCTTGTCGAGTGAATGACTAGCGGTATAGTCATTCATCCAAGCACCGACCAAACTTATATGCAAAGCTATAAATTAAATAAATTAGTCAAATCGAGTTTTTGACGTCATAACACAAAACTTAACTGTATGGTTAGCCAGATCACTTGTCGAAATTGGGATATTTCCTATATAGTGCCCCCAAGGGGATCATTAGCTTTATGACATTGGCAGTCTTGTTTATGTGTTTACGGTCATCCATAAGGGGCTTGTATTAAACACGCCGCAAAGGTTATACATACCGGGTTAAAACCCTCTGAGGGTCACTATCTAGGGAAGATCCCGAAAGAGTGGTGAAATTTAGCAACTTTAGATACGGATTATTCCACCCAAGATACACTCACGTGCAATGATGAAATGTTTGTATAGCCTTTCGTTTGATTACAGACCATTTTGATAATGGAATTTTGCTCGCCGAGTCACGTTAGCAAATTCAAACAGTTTTTTAGATTTATATGGACTAATCTTTGTTGGTAATATACGGGTGTCCTAGTATTTATTATGAATATGGATTATTATCCGTATTCCGTCCAGGTAAACTAAAACTATGAAAGATAACAATGAGAGAGAGAGAGAGTTATGGATCTTTGATTATGAAAACTAGACTATGTGCTAGTAATGCCTGACGTATTTGCATTCTAGTAATTCTATAGCCCCGTATAGCGTGCAGCTTACCGTAAATTACAATCATCCTAACGCTGATACATAATTTTTAAATGTGCAATATAAAAGGAAGGAAATTACTCCATGTCATGATAGGACGGACACTCATCGGGGACCAGAAGTAGGGATGGTGATAATACTTGATAATGCTGGCCTCGTTGAAAGTGTTGCGTGCGCTAGTGAAAAGAAAATGGATTATTTCTTTTCTTTGCCAGATATTTTTGTTTTCTTTGTACAGACAATATTGGATTTCCTGTCACGGGCAAGGATGGGGGATGGCTTTCTGAAGGAAATGACAGTGGCCCTTATGCCTAAATATTTTGTCTTTAAGGATTAATAGAATTCGCTTGTTAATTTGCTAATAATCAGACCTGCTTTTCCCATTTCTCGTTAGGTATGTTAGGAAACTTTAGAAATAAAAGAATAGGTGTGATTGCAAAATACACGTAAATATTGATCTGTATTAATCTAAACAGATAAGACTAAAAATAAAAAAAACAAAAACTTAGACATGTCTGCAGACCAGTATCTTCGTGTTTCGTTAGACTCGGTCTGCACAATTCTATGCCTGACTAGTTGCTCATAAAAGAGGAAAATAGCAACAAAAAGCATTTTAAATAACTTCCAAGAGATCTTTGAAATTCTGTGTAAATGGCAGTGGGTTACAATAAGACAATGAAACCTAACTGGTTTGAGTTACAATAGTATTTACGATCTCACTTGGAATAAATTGAAGACCTGCAGAACTGAAGAGGTCATGGTAGGTCACTCATGAATTACTGAAGTGTTAACGATTTTTTTACATTACTATCGTAGAGGTACTTAACAATATTTTTGACTAATTGGAAACCATACGGTCATTGTGAACAGTGAGTTCATGTGATGTGTGGGACGCTTCCAAACCTCTTAAGATTTTTTTTTTCTATGTTCACTTATAATTTGCAGTGAGATGGCTTGCACCCAAGTAAAGCGTTATCGATATCAATCTTTACATTATCATTTTTATTATTATTGTTATTATTATTATTTTTTATTTATTTTTTTTTCTATCACAGTCATACAGTCATACTATTCGGCTGGGTGGTTTTTATAGTGTGGGGTACCGGGTTGCACCCTGCCTCCTAAGGAGTCCATCACTTTTCTCAGTATGTGTGCTGTTTCTAGGAACACACATTTCTGCATGAGTCCTGGAGCTACTTCGGCTCTAGTTTTTCCAGGTTCCTTTTCAGGGATTTTGGGATCGTGCCTAGTGTTCCTATGATGATGATGATGATGATGATGATGATGATGATGATGATTCTTTTTTGTTTTTTTTTTTTTTTTTTTTGTTCCGGGTTGCATCCAGCCTCCTTAGGAGTCCATCACTTTTCTTACTATGTGCGCCGTTTTTAGGATCACACTCTTCTGCATGAGTCCTGGAGCTACTTCAGCCTCTAGTTTTTCTATATTCCTTTTCAGGGATCTTGTGATCGTGCCTAGTGCTCCTATGATTATGGGTACAATTTCCACTGGCATATCCCATATCCTTCTTATTTCTATTTTCAGATCTTGATACTTATCCATTTTTTCCCTCTCTTTCTCTTCAACTCTGGTCTCCCATGGTATTGCGACATCAATGAGTGATACTTTCTTCTTGACTTTGTCAATCAACGTCACGTCTGGTCTATTTGCACGTATCACCCTATCTGTTCTGGTACCATAGTCCCAGAGGATCTTTGCCTGATCGTTTTCTATCACTCCTTCAGGTTGGTGCTCGTACCACTTATTACTGCAAGGTAGCTGATGTTTCTTGCACAAGCTCCAGTGGAGGGCTTTTGCCACTGAATCATGCCTCTTTTTGTACTGGTTCTGTGCAAGTGCCGGGCATTCGCTTGGTATGTGGTTTATGGTTTCATTTTTCGTAATGCACTTCCTACATATGGGAGAGTTGTTATTTCCGTCTATCGTTCTTTGAACATATCTGGTTCTTGAGCCTGATCTTGTGCCGCTGTTATCATTCCTTCAGTTTCCTTCTTTAGCTCTTTCCTCTGTAGCCATTGCCATGTGTCATCGCTGGTTAGTTCTTTAGTCTGCCTCATGTATTGTCCGTGCATTGGTTTGTTGTGCCAGTCCTCTGTTCTGTTTGTCATTCTCCTGTCTCCGTATATTTCTGGGTCTTCGTCTACTTCTATTAGTCCTTCTTCCCATGCACTCTTTAGCCACTCGTCTTCACTGGTTTTCAGATATTGCCCCAGTGCTCTGTTCTCGATGTTGACGCAGTCCGCTATACTTAGTAGTCCTCTCCCTCCTTCCTTTCGTGTTATGTATAGTCTGCCCGTATTTGCTCTTGGGTGTTGTGCTTTGTGTATTGTCATATGTTTCCTGGTTTTCTGATCTATGCTGCGGAGTTCTGCTTTCGTCCAGTCCACTATTCCTGCGTTGTATCTGATTACTGGCACTGCCCGTGTGTTTATGGCTTTTATCATATTTCCGGCGTTGAGTTTTGACTTGAGTATCACCTTGAGTCTCTGCATATATTCTTTCCTGATCGTGTCCTTCATCTCTTGGTGTTTTATATCCCCTCCTTCCATTATTCCCAGGTATTTGTACCCAGTCTCATCTATGTGTTTGACGTAGCTCCCATCTGGTAGCTTATCCCTTCAGTTCTCGTTACTTTGCCTTTTTGTATGTTGGCTAAGGCGCATTTTTCTATTCCAAACTCCATTCTGATGTCCCCAGATACAATCCTTACAGTGTGGATTAGGGTATCTATTTCCTTGATGCTCTTACCATACAGCTTGATGTCGTCCATGAACATCAGATGGTTGATTCTGTTGCCTCTTTTCTTGAGTTGGTACCCGGTATCCATCTTCTGTAGTACTTTTGTCATGGGAATCATGGCTACTACGAAGAGTAGCCGGGACAGTGAGTCGCCCTGGAAGATCCCTCTCCTGATATTAACCTCTGCTAGTGTTATTCCAGAGCTTGTAAGTATTGTATTCCAGTTGCGCATTGTTTTTTTGAGGAAGCTGATGGTGTTTTCCTCTGCCCCATATATTTTCAGGCATTCTATTAGCCATGTGTGTGGTATCATGTCGAAGGCTTTCTTATAGTCTATCCATGCCATGCTTAGGTTGGTTTTCCTTCTCCTACTGTTCTTCATTACCATTTTGTCTATCAGGAGCTGGTCTTTTGTGCCCCTACACTTCCTTCTGCAGCCTTTCTGTTGGTGGGGGATGGTGTTTGTCTCCTCTAGGTAGTTGTATAGCCTTTCACTGATGATACCTGTTATTATTATTATTATTATTATTATTATTATTATTATTATTATTATTATTGCTCAGTTGACACCCTATGAAGAAGCCTATTCATCTTCAGTTCAAGGACAGAAGAAATTGTCACAGGTAGAAAATCCTGTTGCGTAGGATCTAGACTCAACTGAAAAATCTGGTGGATGAGAAATCTTGCATCACATTCCAAGGATATTAAGCCTCTTCACTTTTCAACGGATTGCCCAAAAAGTGCAAGCATAATGCCACCTCTCTCTCTCTCTCTCTCTCTCTCTTCTCTCTCTCTCTCTCTCTCTTCTCTCTCTTGAATTATGGCGTTGCTGATGCTTTGGTGATGCTGCAAGAATACCCGCGGGGAGAGAGAGAGAGAGAGAGAGAGAGAGAGAGAGAGAGAGAGAGAGAGAGAAGAAAATGGAAGCTTTTGTTTGAAAAAATGAATCGCAGAGTATGTTGAGGCCGAGTATTGGTTAGAATGTGTCTATTCTCATCTCTTTCGCATTTTCCGCATTCTTTTTCTTGTTTCGTGTTTAATTCTGATCATTCCGTTATTCTGTTATTGTTATTCTCTTGATTATTTTCTTTTCATTATTATTTTTTAGTCCTTTCTTCCAGTTTTCTTACTCTGGTTTCATTATCATTCTGATTATTCTCTGATTTTCTCTGGTATTCGTCGTTACTTGTTCATTGTCCCCCTTCTCTTATTTTCATGTTTATAATCTTTGTTTTTTCTTGTCTTTCAAATCCCTAATTCTGTTATGCAATTTGTTGGGGATCCTAAGAGAGAGAGAGAGAGAGAGAGAGAGAGAGAGAGAGAGAGAGAGAGAGAGAGAGAGAAAGTGTAGTGATGCTTATGTTATATATATATATATATATATATATATATATATATATATATATATCGATATATATATATATATGTAGTATGTATGTATGTATCCATACAGATGTATAACATACTATACTCTCTCTCTCTCTCTCTCTCTCCCGGATGGCTATCCCACAAATTGACAAAGAGGACTCGGAATTGGACACTCAATTTTTTACTAAATTCGGGTACTCGTTCTTGCGCCTTGTTTCTTTTTACCATTCGTTTATATTTTCGATTAACCATGGTGGTATATGGTTTGTCTTTGTATGTTGAAACTATATACAAACGTATTCCATGTAATATATTTCACAAAGGACGTCCACCGCAAGGAGTGGAAACTTGTTTGCTGCAAGGTGGCTCCTCGGTCTTCGATGAGTGAAGTAACTTGGTGCTCGGCATTCTAAAAAATATTGGTCGCTGTTTTTGCCCCGGCTCCCGTGAACATTTATGTGATAGTAGGCTTGGGGCCTGCAACATCATTTTTAAAATCAGTAATTATAACGGAATGTTGATATCACATGCAGCCTTCCTTCAGATACCGCTTGCATAAAAGGTGATCTCTGAGCTTAGGCCTACTGCAACTTGCAACAGGCTTCGGAAGTGTTCCGTAGGGGGTAGTACCGTCTGTGCGGCTATTCCGGTGCATTGCAGGCACTACTCAGGGTTCTTTGCAGCGTTCCTTTGGCCACTAGCTGCAACTCCTTTCATTATCATTCCTTCATCTTCCTTTCTACCCTCTCCTAACATTTGATTCATAGTGGAAATGCGAGGTTTTCCTCCTGTTACACCTTACAAACCTTTATATTGTCAATTTCCGTCTCAGCATTGAATGACCTCATAGTTCCCAGCGCTTGGCCTTTGGCATGAATTCTATATTCTGTTCTGTTCTATTTGGAAGAGTGGTGTGTATAGAGTGGATTAGTATTGGCTTGAGAAGCCAACTTAAAGAACAAATATCTGAAAAATTGAGTCTGGGAACAATGAAGACCGACCGCCCCTTTCCAAAGAAAGTAAAAATCGTCTGAAGGGGATTAACAAGGATTGAATGAATGCATCTCATTAACCTCATTTTAAGCAGAAACCCAATACACTGAGACCCCTTTTCCATTAATTGTACGAATAATTTCTTTAAGGAGATTTTGTATGGTAATGTTTCTCAATAGAACCCAAGATTACGCTTAAAAATTAATCATTTTGAACTTGTAAAGGGTTACAAGACTAACCGGAAAACTTCCATTATATATATGTGTGTGTGCGTGTGTATGTGTGTGTGTGTGTCTGTGTGTGTGTGTAAATTCAGAATTGTACCATTTTGTTGTTAAGTCTCCTAGTGAGTTAAGATTTAGCTCTCTCTCTCTCTCTCTCTCTCTCTCTCTCTCTCTCCAAAGTTGTATGATTTTGGGTTCTATATTAATCTATCCTGCATTTATCTATGTATTACAAGTGCTGTAGTTACCTTGTTCTTAGTCCTATACCCAGTGGGTGATTAGGTTAAAGACCTTAGCCGTCGCAACGCCAGATTATATAAATCTGTTGACTATTCCGAGAAGTATATCATTTACCTCGCAAGCCAGTTCCACGTACAGTCATCAGATGGCATAAAGCGCACTTATTTATTGCGATGTCTTTTATGCCCTGATCGCTGAGATCATTTCTTGATATGAAAGGATTCTCGTTTGCCGTCTCATTTCGCTCCTTTGGCTTTGTAGCCTCATTGTGAAGAATTGGCTCCTTGCACCAAGTAACTACAATAGCATGTTGCAGGTAGGCGAGCTAACTCTTTGTGATCAGCCATCCAATTTTATATCCGGACTTGGGAGTGTGTGAGTGTGTCAAATTTGGAAGCAGTTAATTACTATTTTTCAGATCATGTCTGTCGTTTCTTATTATTTATTTATTATTTATTTATTGATTATTTTTCTTTTTCGTCTTACCCTGGCGTCGGGGATAGTGCCGTCAGTGCACCTCACACGATGCATTGTAGGCTTTACTTTAAGGTATTTTGCAGCGTCCCTCCGGCCCGTGGCTGCAATTCCTCATTCGCTTTACTGTACCTCTTTTCATATTTACTCTCTTCCTCCTTACTTTCCATCCTTTTCTAACAATATTGTTTGAGTGCAGCTGCGAGGTTTTACTCTTGCTACACCTTTCAAACCTCTTGCACTCTGTTTCCCTTTCTGCGCTGAATGACCTTATAGGCCACACATATAGGCCTTTGGCCCAAATCCTAATTTCATTCCTGACGTATTTTTGAGTGAAATGTCTAAAATCATAACATTTTTTGGCATTAAAAGATAAACGAAGAACAGCACATTTTATCAACCACTCAGACTGGCAATGAATCCCTAAACGTTAATAACTACGTAATTGTTGCCAAGAATATTGGAGCTTAACTCTTCCATTTCGTCAGAGAAATCTAAGTTAAACTGCAATATAGGAGCATCGCTATCTCAGCGATTGATAATATAACAAGAATAAAATGAACACGTAGCCTGCCGGCTCGGAAGTCATGAGTTTCCGCTGTGGGTAACAAGTCAACCGCTTCCCGTGGAAAGCGTTGTGATCAGTTTACAAAACTCAGAAAATGATAGGACGTGCAAACGTAAACCAGGCTACTGCAAGCATTGCATAGCATGGTCTAGTTTCACGTCCTGTTTATAGTTATGCGGTGACACTCCTATTCGCCAATGACCCCTTAGGTCATGGGTTTATTTACAGATATGGAATTTATCTGTATTTAAAAATGTATATATTATATATTTATATATATATATATATATAGATAGATATATATAGATATATATATAATATATATGTTTATGTATATATACATGTGTATTGTATATTTTTGTATGTATGTATGCTTACGTATATGTATCTACATCATGTGTTCGTGTGTATTTCTACATACACTATTCCTAAACAACCTTTTCCTTTACTGATTGTATATCAGTACGCACAGAGGACCACTATTTATTAATATATTTAAATATTTCAGTTCACGCGAACTCACAATCTGCTTAAAATGACTAAACTTTTGGAATGCCGTTTAATGAAAGGAGTGCAAGTTGTAATTCCATTAAAATACGGGAATTAATGGAACGCACCCCTTTCCGCTGGACTTCAATTTAGGAAAAACACGTTGAGTCCATTACGGGAGTAATTAGGACAGAATAACACGAGATATCCATTAAGACGGTCTCACCTACAACTATCTTTTGTTCGTTTCGTAAACCATTTTCTCTTACCGAGCGATCTTGGTTACATTGCTGGTGGGGTTCTGTAACGGAGTCGGTGGTCTGGACCTGTTAGGGTGAACAGTGTGGGCAGATATTTGGAATCTGCTTGTTACTTTTTTTTATGAAATATATGCGTATTTGTAATAACCACAAAAACGTCTTGACTTCTGTATATTTCTCGGAAACGTTTGTTACGACAAAGCCTAAGACTCGGATAAAAGTCTGATGTTCTTGCCAAGATTCAAACCCGGAGAGGATATATATATATATATATATATATATATATATATATATATATATATATATATATATATATATATACATACATACATACATACATACATACATACATACATATATATATATATATATATATATATATATATATATATATATATATATAATATATACTATACATATACTCATTATATATGAATATACATATTATTAATATATATATATATATATATATATATATATATATATAATATATATATATTATACATATATATTATATAAAAGAGGGCTAAAATTAATAATATGTTTAATATACCATTATAATGTGAATGGCTGTGACTTTTTTAGAATGTGCAGACTTATCATTTTTAACTTCCCATGGAGACAGAGTCCAAGCGACACCTTAAGAAAGCTGATAAATCTTTTCTGGGATGGTGTGACACTAAGATGCTTACTTAGCAGGTCAATGTTTGTTCTGTGGGTATGTGAGTTTAAGAGGCTGTTGTTCAAGGTGCCTTTGAAAACTGGCTGTGACCAGTTACTTGGGGCGTTGACGAAGAGTGTGAATTCATGTGTACGTGTACGAATGTGTCCATTCTTATTGGCATGGTTTAGCCAGGAACTAGGGAGACAGCTACGGGAGAAAAGGCAAGATGCCGGGATAGCTCTGCGAAAGTTATATTTGTTTAAGTGCGTAATTTTCCAAGCTGTACAAGCTGTAATGGGTAATTGTTATTATGCTTTATGCTCTATTTCGTTTAATCTTTTGACTGTCTTTACAATTGTGTGTGCTCACGAGTGTGTTCTCCTGTCTTTTAAACAGGCGGATCTAGTGAGAGGACTGAGTGTCCTAGTGAGGGACTAAGTGTCCTGTGTGGAGGGGACTAAGTGTCCTGTGTGGAGGGAACTATAATATTTTGGAGAAGAGATAATTGGTATTTGACTAATTACTGATGAAGACTATTAAAGTGCCGGGGGTTGTCTGTGAGACTTGAACTAATATCATTCCATTAATTATCCTGTAAGAACCTGAATTATTCCACTAGTACTTTGCTTTGAATAAACGTATATATTTTTATAGCTCCGACTCTGATTTGGTGAGCTTAGATAATGGAGAGAGAGAGAGAGACAGAGAGAGAGAGAGAGAGAGAGAGAGAGAGAGAAAAGGCTATGCCAGTGATCACCTTGAGAGAGAGAGAGAGAGAGAGGAGGGACTGAGGGTTATCAGTCGCCTAACGCTCTGGCTAAACGCATACCAAATATGAAAATACCCGGGGGGGGCGGTGACGCTTCTCGCTGTTAATATTATATCTATATAATATATATATGTTATTATAATAGTATTATATATAGATATATTATATATATATATAATATATGTATATATATAATATATATATAATATATGTAGATATATATATATATATATATAGATAATATATATATATATATATAATTATATATATATATATATATACTGCATGTTTTTTCAACTTCGATGAAAAATCAACCCATAATTCCGATGAATAAAAACAACCCATGATTCCTTTCCTTTTTTCACGAAAGAAAAAAGTTGTGGCTTAAGCTGAAAGAAAGTGATAGAAATAGTCATAGATAACACTAAAAAACCTTCGTTAAACATGATATGAAAATATTGAAATTTTGATTTTCCTCATCGTAATGTTCAAAGATTCAATCCAGGCCTCCCCGCGAACACGCTAGCTATACTGTAGTGGGTAGTTCAAGTGTTGAGGCGTAGTTTTCTTACGTAACGAAGTGGCAGTACCTAACAAGTACTTGAAGCAAATTAAATGTACCCTCAGGGCTTTATTACAATTAACAACTGAAGCGTTTTGGGGCCTTCTGGGTTCATTTTATAATCTCGTACAGCAGACTTTCTGGAAATTCTTTTTCTTCCTAATATCAAGTACAAGTTCACTGCCTTCTTTTATATTTTCTTGGATATTTATAACTTTACTTTATTTACTTTTATGTACAGCCCTCCACAGGGATGATTCCCTTTCTGCCGGGCCCTTGTAAGTTTTCTAAATAAGTTGCCTCTTATATTTTTAAATTGTCTTTTAGTATTTTCTCATCAGTGTCGTAGCTCCTGCAGAGTAAGAGTCTCTACTTCTTTTTTTAATTTCCTTTCTTCTTGTATGACCTTCACTTCTTTGTTTCAGATAACCTCTGGAATAGCTTATGTTTGTCCTTGACACCTGAAGGGATGTTACGTCATCGTGACGGCAGCAAGTTTTGATAAAAAAGGAAGGTTAATATTATAGTTGACATCCAGCTCAGCAAACTTTGTTGGTCTGGTGCAAGTGGTAGTTAGTCACAGTGAGGGTCCAACAGCAGTAGCAGCAAAGCGTTACTGTTGAAACAACCATGAGTTTGGGTGAAGCGACAATAGGTCTTTGATAAATCTGAAAAGCCAGTTGGCTTAAGGATCCAATGCGTAAACTATTGCTGTAATCACTAACCGCTAAGATTTACTGCAAGTTGTGGTGACGCTGTTGTTACATAAGGCCTGGAAGTTAACGCTACTGTCAGCCCCATTTTTTTTTATCTGGACTTGTGGCTGGCTTCAGTATATAATCCTCTTGATTGACTGAATTAAGTTTTTCGGTTACTGGGACATTGAAGGTCATTGCCATCGATTAATCCTCTTAGTATTAAACAGCTAAACAGAAATAGAACTTTAGTATGGTGAGGCGACCTGATGTTCCAGGTCGATCTTTGACTTTACAATTACTATTATCCTTGTACTGTTAAAGGCTTAGTTTCCATAAATCTTGTCCTAATGCAGATTAGATTTTTTTTAAATGTTTAAATCTCAGTCATATTTCATTATTTTAAGCACGATTATTCCCTGCATCTAGGTTCATAAGATGATTTTATTAATATAACTTATAATAAAAAGAGAACTCCATTGTGTCAGAAAAACTTTCCAGGAAGACTATTGAGCACCTTGGCTTCCAGAAGTGGGTCTGATTTACAAATCTCCATTAAATACCCAAAGCAGAATGCTATTATAGTGCTGGAATCTTCTCACTGGAAGAATTCCAGATTTTATTAAACTCCAATTCCTGGAAAAGTACGCAGTGTTTCACATTCAGAATCGATTAAAATCCTTGGAAGGATCACGAGTAAATTGTCATTCGCCTTAAGAGTAAAATATAGTACAACTGTTGGAATTCGTCGCCCAGGGCGTCACTCCCTAATGAGGTCTTGTGTGCTAGCATCCTTTGGAGACGCTGGAGAAGCACTCGAATTAGGCCTTGGAGTGGAGGCTAAGGTTGCGCCCTCGGCTAATGAGGAGAACTTTTTCCTTATGTTTATTAACTTTATTTTGTGGAAATAATAGCTTTCATTGTTTTTCCAGGCATAGGAGGGGGGTGGGGGTAAAAGGCCTGCGGGTGTTCGGTTGGACGTATTTACTTAATAAGTTATTATATTTTATATTTGTTTAAAGTATAGTTTTTGTTGTTTCGTCTGGGTCATAGAGAATGCTCAGTGCGCAGGGATCGTGTTGGAGCGTTTCGTATTTGGTAATTGTGGAGTGTTTTTGTTCTAGCCTTTGTTGTCCTGATTATGTGGAGGTGAAATAATGATTCGGGGCATTTTATTATACGTCATTAATGTATTGAGTACAGTCGACAAGCTTAAGTTATAATATATATATATATATATATATATATATATATATATATATATATATGTGTGTGTGTGTGTGTGTGTGTGTGTGTGTGTGTGTGTGTGTGTGTGTGTGTTAGCAGGATGACACGATACCATAGTCTCATCGAATGTTTTTGTGACGTCCCAGTGGAATAAAACTTCACATTAGGCTTAGAGTTACCTTTCATAACTTTTCTTTGGCCAAGTAAGACACAAGAGCAATCCATCTAATGGACTTCGGCCCTTTTTCATTAGTCTTTTTTTTGTAGCGTCTAAACATTAAAAAAGAAAAATCTTTTTCTCTCCGTTCAGCAAGTTTCTTTTCCCTCTTCAAGTCAGATCTTACTATATATTCAGCCTTCTTATGTTATCCAGACATAAAAATTAAATGAGTGAATTAAGTCTTATGCTTGATTAAGCACATGAAACGAAAATTTTTTATAAATAGCAGTAGCGGTTATTACTTGCAACTGTTAATTGTTCCCATCAAAAATTGTTATAAGAGCTCTATTGCTGTTTTTTGAGTTTGTATAATATATATCATTAATATTGCAAGAGTAAGTGTTTTTCACAAACAGTAGAAAAACTAGTTCCTCGTTGGACGAGTCGGTTACGTGCTCGACTACCAGTCTCAGGATCCGGGTTCGATTCCCCGCTTTGCCGACAAGGAATCGGAGGAATTTATTTTTGGCGATATGAATTCATTTCTCGATGTGGTTCGGATCCCGCAATAAGCTGTAGGTCCCGTTGCTCAGTAACCAATTGGTTCCTAGCCACGTAAAAATACCTAATCCTTGGGGCCAGCCCTAGGAGAGCTGTTAATCAGCTTAGTGGTCCGGTAAAACTAAGATATACTTAACTTTGTAGGAAAACTAAATATTATATGACAGTCCGTAAACTCATCCTCATAATGGACAACCATTACGCACCTTCAACACCTTAAGATATATTGAAAACAAAACTCGTATTCATCATGTGCTATTTGCCTCATCTTCCCACGTAAGTTTTCTCCCCCCTCCCCCTTCCCATTCCTTCCTCATCTTCCCCACTCCCTCCCCAATACCCCACTTTCGCCACCTTACGATTTATTGACAAGTAACCTCCCACAACCAGCCTCTCCTAGCCCCAGGATCTCCCCCAACCCCCACCCTATCCACGTTTACTTATTACGCGCCCTGATGAAGCAATCCCGAATAACGGAGTTTGGTATTTCACCCAAAAACACGCACCAACACAAAGGTGTGTTTTACTGATAGACTATTGGATCGACTTGGAGTTTGCGAGAGGGGTGAAGCTCAAAGCCGAGACGGCAAATGAAGCCGAGTGTTGCAGGCTTCGATGCTTCTGAAAATATGTATGAGTTGGGTTAATAGGGTCCGATAGCCGTTGATATAACATGTTAATTTCATTTGGAATTTGCTTTACGTAATTATCAGATACTTTCTGGTATTTAACGCATGATTTTCTTTTTCATTCTGAAGCAGAATTCCGTTGGGGTATCCCTTAGGGGGCTAATGCCACCAGTTCACCTCTGTTCTTTGCAGCGTCCTTTCGGCCCCAAGCTACGAACCTCTTCATTCCTTTTACTGCACCTTAGCTCATTCTCTTTCGTCCATTTTACTTATCAATCTTTTACTAACAATTTTTTACTAACAAGCACTGGCTCCAGTGCTTGTATTTTGACGTAAATTTTACATTCCAATCGAATCAGTCCATCGAGGTTGAAGGGGGCCATGGTTTAGTTGGTCACGTGCATCCGTGTATTATTTTTTAATGTAACCGATAGTCTAAGGGTATTGACCTCCACGTTCGCACTTGACAGGACCAACACTTGAACTCATATCAGTCTACTGAGTAAAGAATACTTTGTGCAACCTTGGGCCCGGTACGTAATGTCCATGAGGTCGTAACTCGCCCTCTCGCGCCTTTCTTATATTGCTGTCATTCTACAGTATGGGTTCAAATTCTCTCTCTCTCTCTCTCTCTCTCTCTCTCTCTCTCTCTCTCTCTCTCTCTGGTTACCATGGCCTATCATAGTATGGGGTCAGACGCTCCATTTCAAAGTATTGTACTCTGTTCTGATATTACCAGTGCGTTCATTTTAATTGGGGCAAAATTAAATGGTAGGTGTCGGTGCTGAATGCTATCATTTTCATGATAACAGCAAATGAAATGTAATTTCAGTAGCAGCTGTGCAGTAATTTCAGTTATTATGACATTTGTAGTAGGTTCGCACGGTATCACTACTAAAATCTATTCACACTGCCAATAGCAGTAGTGGTGATAGTGTTAGTAATGTCATTTTGAATCTGTGAAATTTAATTTTATTGTAGCATTCTTCTTTTTATTATTATTATTATTATTTTACTTGTGACCCCTTCTATTATTGGGCCTGTACTACCACTACTATCAGCAGTATCAGTGATAGCTGGAGCAGCTGTGCGTCAGTGTTTCTGTAGACATATAAATTTTTATTATTTCATAGAATATATGGATTTAACCATTTAGTCTTGACGCAAATCTTCCCAAGACGTCTGGACCCCCATCTTTACGAGGCAATAAAAGTCGCCGAAATGTGCACACAGCCATTGTTCTGACAGGTTCGACATAAGACTGGAAATGTAAGTTTTGACTTTTGACAACGACGGCAGCATCCCCGAAGGGAAGTACATGAACTGGAACTCTTTGGGTTCCTGGAAATACATACACTGGAACTCTTTGGGTTCCTTGGAAATAAATGAACTGGAACTCTTTGGGTTCCTTGGAAATAAATGAACTGGAACTCTTTGGGTTCATGGAAATATATGAACTGGAACTCTTTGGGTTCCTTGGGCCCCATGTGGGCCCATTTCCGTCACTCCAGGCCCCAAGGGCCAGCTTGCAAGGTATTTCCTATGTTAAAAATTAATTTTTGGGATGGGGGCTATTACCCCATGTTAAAAATGGAGGTATATAATGAGAAGGAATAACAACAGACACAAATTTTGAGTTTTCCCTTTTGTAGTTTGGTCGGTTTTAATGAATTTATGTAAATGGACAATGCGTGTGTTCATGGTGCATTTGTGAAATGAATAAATTGCCGGAATTTGCTGTATAATGTAGCCGATTTAAAATTTAAATCCTTTCTCTTATGTGGTGTTGCTGCATTTGACATTTATGAAAAACTGTTACAAACGTCTCTCTCTCTCTCTCTCTCTCTCTCTCTCTCTCTCTCTCTCTCTCTCTCATGATTTTATTTAGAACAATATTATGGATTTTAGTACCGTTGACATTCCATCGTGTAGTTTTGTAAGTCTTGATAAAATTGGTCTCGTTGAATGAACTTTTGTAAATGGATTTTTTTATGTAATTAAGTTATCAATTTCCAGTAAACACACTATAAAATTAACAACCAAAATTTGTAAGTGTTAATAATATAACCCATATTCGGACTGTGGTCTTAAGAACACCTTATTCCCATGAAATTTATTTATTAGGTATAAATTTTGTCATACGATCCCCTGTGTGGCTGATTCAGCAAGTCATTATCGTAGTTTCTTCGAGTGGCAGTTTCAGCAGTTTCACTCAGCCTAGTTTGTGGATATACAAACAGAAGCGCCAATAACCGAAAGTGAAAGAATTTTTGTGATTCCGAGTAGGTTTATATGCTCTTAATATTGATGTGAAACGACATACGCGAGGGGCAGTACGATGTCAAGCATTATTATTATTATTATTATTATTATTATTATTATTATTATTATTATTATTATTATTATTATTATTATTATTATTATTATTATTATTATTATTATTTAGTGAATAATGAACATTTGAGGTACATAAACATACATAATATCCTGCTTATCCTGCTTGAAAAGAATCATAAACTTACTGGTGTTTTCAGAAATGTATCATTAACACTAATATTTTAAAGAAATTTTTTTCCTGCTCTGTAAGAATTATTGTTTCTCTTAATATTTTATAATGATCTCTCATTTATATAGACCAATAAGAAATGTCCATTATTAGATTATATAACACCTCTCAAAATGATCTTACATTCTAACGGATTCGGCCATAAGCTAATGAAATTACACGAGATAAACTGTCCGAAGGCTTGTGTTACATAAAACATCATATTAATATTAATTTTGCCGGAGTTCCCATAGAATACTGCTGCCAGTTGCAGGCCATAATGTTTACAGTCCTCCGCGTTTAAGGTTTCGGTAATGGTCGACTGGAAAAAAATTTATAATTATATAAACAAAATGTTTATGCAGATGGCCATCATCCGTCCAAGTTATCGGTATTTTCAAGTTAGCTATACGCTATTATAAAATTCTCTCTCTCTCTCTCTCTCTCTCTCTCTCTCTCTCTCTCTCTCTCTCTCTCTCTCTCTCTCTCTCTCTCTATAGCAGAGCTACTTTGTACTCATGACTTATGAGAGCGAATGTAATATTTCATGCACTTCAACACACTTGACATCCAAATCGTCATTGTGACTGACCCACAGTCGATAACACTCGTGGTTTCTGGTCTGAAAAATTCTGTATCCTCTTGTAATATAGATTGATTAATCATTCTAGGTATTGGTGTTGTTATTGTTTTTGGATCTTTTCTAGATAGTGCCCGCCAAGGGTTTTCGGGGGTCGTTATCTTTATGATGTTGACAGTCTTTTGTTTATGTTTTCACGGTCATCCCCGACGGGCTTGTACTAGCACGAGCTTAAGGTGGATACGTACCGGGTTAAACCCTTGAGGGTCACTATCTAAGAATGATCCCTGTTTTACTATTTTAATAATAATAATAATAATAATAAAATATAATAATAATAATAATAAGTAATGATAATAATAATAAGAGTGGCAATGACTATAATAATAATAGTAATATATTATCACTATCCACAAAATAAACCTGAACTTTATCGCTATAACAGAAACCATTTCTTGGATTCTGTCTGTGTGGTACGAAAGGAAATAAAGGCGCAGAGTCAATTATTACTAATAATCAATACACAAAATCCTTTCGGCCTCCGCAGTTAAGAGTAAAAGCTGATTATAGGGATGGATGAGAGGGGAAGGAAGAATACGTCAGAAAACGAGTTATTACGTAAAAATGAAGAACGAACGAAATCAAGGGAAAAGAGTATAATCATGCCCGGTAAATTTTAAGGTCAAATTGTAGTTGAAGAGACTAGAGATGGTATTTATTATTATTATTATTATTATTATTATTATTATTATTATTATTATTATTACAGGTGTTCCCAGTCTTAATGGCCATTACTCTGCAGATCAAATATTCACATAACGGAATGCCACTGTATCCACGAAAAAGAATCCAAGCAAATTAATGTGTACAAAGTTTACATAAAAAGACAAGCAAAAAAATAAATAGATGCAGTGGTCCGTGGTGCTTCTAAGAAGTAATACATCTTCATTTAAACTCAAAGTACCGAGTAGGCATCAATAAACCAATCTGCATATTAGCAGTTGTGGAATGTAAAACTCACACTAGGTAGTCACTCCGGGGCTCCTTAGCTGAACTGGGACGTTGGTATTGTATATCTCTTTTGCGTGGAATGGACGTAGAGAGTGATAGGCACTCAGTGAAATATCGTATGCAGAATGCACGTCATATACAATACACTTGGATAGATATAGAGTGTCTGCTTCACCTTTGATAGGTCGATTCCCAACGATTACCAGAATAGAAAGTGTGTGTGTCTGTGTGTGTGTGTGTGTGTGTGTGTGTGTAACTGAGTCATGTAGATATGGCATTTGCCTCACACACACATATATATATATATATATATATATATATATATATATATATATATATATATATATATGTGTGTGTGTGTGTGTGTGTGTGTGTTTGTGTGTGTGTAAGTGTATGTGTATGTGTAATTGAGTTACGAAGATATGGCATTTGCCTTATATATATTATGTATATATTATATCATATACAATATATATAATATGATATATTTATTTTAATATTAATATAATATATAATATATATATATATATATATATATACAGCTATGTATATATAAGGCAAAGGCCATATATTCGTGATTTAATTACACACGTGTGTGTATATACAAGTGCAAATTTTCCTTTTACAAACACACGAACCCTATTTTGCCCGTCATATCCAAGTTAGCCGATGCAACCTGAAACATTTCCTGTTCACGGCCTGCGAAAACTCCCTCGCCGTTCGGTGATACGTATCTGAAAGTTCTGCCATCCACAGGGAATGAACGACCTTCTCGAAGATGGAGAGTCCCTTCTCGATTCCCTTCTGGAAATGTAAGTGACTTCGGGCAGCAGTCCCTCGTCTGTTTCCTTGGTGGTGGGAGGGTGTGGGTGGGGAGGACTCCTTCGGTAGTTAGTTAGGTCCGACGACGTGGTGGAAAAGGCTTGGTATTTTGGGGAACGATATGATAATGGGTGGGGTCACCATATCACTGGGTGGGTGTGGTCCGCCATCAGATTGAGGCCGTTGAAGAGTTCCCATACTTTCCCCCACCGGCAGAATGAGTAATTAGTTCATCATGTTAAATATATCATGGAAGAGTTCCTTGTTTGTAATGAGGGCGTGGAGCGTTGTTAGGGCTAACAATGTGTTAGTCATAGTTCCAAAGTTGGATAATCGTCACGTCATGCGACATTTTAGTTTTAGGCTTCATCCGAGTCCCAAGTAATTGGGAAATAGTTTCCTCTGTCCACAGTATTTTTGTATTATAGATTGCCCCACGGAGGCTTACAACGCAAAAGCAAGGGTCAGCACCCTTTTTTTATTTATTTTTTTTATTTTTAAGATTTAAAAGCCTGGATCTGGCCCTATGTATGAGAAACAGACGAAAACCGTTAAATTCCTCTTTTTTTCTCTCTCTCTCTCAGTTTCCCACTCTGTTCATATTCCTGTCTCTTCATGATTTAGAAAAGTAGTTGCTCACCTCCCTTCGAGATTGAGGTGAAAAAATTGAAAATCCTGCCGAATCCTTTGCAAGAGTGAGAAAATAAGAACTTTTCTGTAATTTTAAATATGATCCAATTTAAGATTTGCTTTGTTTAGCAAAGTCTGTCAGTACTTGGAGATTGCTATCAGGTTACCTCTAAGAGGTAGTAAACGGGAACGAATGAAGCACTTTGCTTACATAGGAAATTTTTCCGTATTGTTCAAGTTTGACACAAACTTACTATATCTGTATGCTATATTATATATATAGTATATTATATATAATAATATATATATCTATATATATATATATATATATATATATATATATATATGTGTGTGGTGTGTGTGTGTGTGTGTGTGTGTGTGTGTGTGTGTGTGTGTGTATGTAAAATTTTATTCATGATTTAAAGTTTTCTCTGCCTCGGGAACAGAAATAGATTTCTGAATTCTGCAAGATCTTGCGGCCGCCATGATAAATTTCTGAAAGATCTTGCGACCGCCATAAAAGCACAAAGAGAGAGAGAGAGAGAGAGAGAGAGAGAGAGAGAGAGAGAGAGAGAGAGAGAGAGCGAGATGAGAGAGAGAGAGAGAGAAAGCGCAGTTAAGAAGTGAGAGAAAAAGAGGACTTGGTTAAAACAGAAAAAACTTAAAGGACGATAATTAAGAGCCTAGAGGGGTTGACTCTCTTCACATGTACAGATCCGAGTGCTCTTGAAACCTATGTATGGGGAGTCAAGCCAATGGTAAATGAAGAAGGGTTTTCTATTTTTATTTACTCATTTATTATTTTTTTTTGTGGGGGTGGGGGGCGCATGGTCTCGCGATGAGGGAGGAGGTGAGTGGTCTCCCATACTTACTTCCCAGTCGCCGTTTGCACCAGATCGTTAAAGTTTGCTTCTGGAGTTAATTAAGCTTATTCTTTTCATATACGCAAGTGGGGCTTTGAGTCAAGGCCAACGCTTCTTATATACTTAAGATTTAAAAATTTTCTTAAATATCTCTTACTTCAGATAGGTAAATAAAAAAAATCACTTCATTTCAAGAAAAATCTTATCCATTCCTCGTAAAATCTACGACCAAACGAGTATCACAAGAAAGTGAACAGAATTTTCCTCGTATCACATTTATTCATTTTGCCGTGGAGATCGAGAACCATTGAATGCGCGTTGAATGAAGCCTTTCATCGTAATTCCTTTCACGTGTGTGATAGAGAATGCACGTTGTGCAAGTATTGCATCCCTTTGCGTGACAAATGCACTCACGAGGTTCGACGCGTAACCAGTTCTTCTATTGATACACTATTGGTCGTTAGACTTGCATCCTAGGACAAAAGAGAATAGCTCACGTGGAGCCTTTTGTACCAGATAATCAATTTTTTTTTTATTTATATATCTCGCGTGTTCTTTATATTGATAGCATACATGCACGAGCGTGAGCGACTTCGCTGCTCGTAACAGCTGATGCACAGACACATGCTCTTTTAACTCTACCTTAAAATTCCATATTATACGAAACCCAAAATTAATATAATAATGCTAACAATGTTATGAAAAAAATAAGGAAAAAAAATTGAGGAAAGCAAATGTCCCATGATTAAATTATTTAAAGTTTTATTCAACACAAGCGGAAAGGCGCTGAATTTCCTGTGGACATCCAGAGACAGGATGCCCATTTGCGAAGATAGAAAAATAGTAAAGAACAGAAAGCAAAACTAAATATGTTTAGTTGCTAATGATTATAAATAGCATCTGAGACAGAGAGAGAGAGAAAGAGAGCAGGTGCTGTCAGTGATTTCCAACATCGTTACTGAAAACTACGAAGGCATAAAGATATTTAATCTACGTGGATAGAAAAATCACATTTAAAAGGGAGCGAGAGTAGTGTTCATGGCGTTCAAAGTGATACTCGCCCCTCGAATTTGGGTGAAGTGGGCCCCCGTGAAGTGTAACGTATCCGCCAGGGAAAGAAAAAACCGTGAAAATTGTCGAGGATGTGGTTGAAATTTTCCATCTCTTGGATTTTATGAAGACACCCGCCTGCTCTCTCTCTCTCCTCCCCCTCTCCCCCCCCCCTCCCCCCCCCCCCTCCACCCTCCCCCCCCCCCCCCCCCCCCCCCCTCCCCCCCCCTCCCTCCCCCTCCTCCCCCCCCTTTTTTTTTTTTTCCCACTTCCTCTACACCAACTTCTCCCCCTACATTATCCTTCCCTCTCACTGCACACAGTATTCCACACAAGTTCCCGGCCCCCTTATGCCACAGTTTTCTGGGTTATGTAAAAACGGCAGCAGTGTCTCGTTAGTGTTGTCTTTGCCCGTAGGAGCTCTTCAGTTCTTTTTATATCACCTCCTTCTGTCTTTGTCGATATATCTGGATTTTTCTGGTCGTTTCTGGTGTTATTGATTAAAAAAACAAAGGATGATCATTGTTATGTTGTACATAGTTCTTAAGATTATAGTGAATAACTGGTATTTAAGTTAGGTAAGAATGTTATGTTAAATAATCTCTCTCGCTCTCTCTCTCTCATAGATATCAATGAAGCTGACATTGTGCAGGCTATTAATGAAATTGGAAATGGATCGGCAGCTGGGCCTGATGGTGTCCCTGCTATTTTGTTAAAAAAAGTAGTTCATTCTATCGCAAAACCCCTTGCAATATTATTAAGGCAAAGTGTAGATACAGGCAAGATTCATGATGAACATAAATTAGCATATATTACCCCTACTTTCAAAAGTGGATCAAGTCAAGAGGCAAGTAATTATAGGCCTGTGAGTCTATCACATATTATGAAAGTGTATGAAAGGGTAACAAAGAAAAATATTATGAAATATGTAATAAAAAATAATTTGTTTAATATAGGACAACATGGTTTTATACCTGGAAAAAGTACACAAACCCAACTGTTAGTCCACCGTAAGAACATACATAAAAATATGATAAACGGAAAAGAAACAGATGTGGTTTATCTAGACTTTGCAAAAGCTTATGACAGGGTAGACCATAATATATTAGCGAAGAAAATTAGTAAACATAATATAGTGGACAAAGTAGGAAGATGGATAAAAGAATTTTTACACAACAGAAAACAGATAGTTATTGCAAACGATGGAAATCGGATGTAGCTAAGGTAATATCTGGTGTGCATTGCTGTTTGTTATTATGATTGCAGACATAGACAGTAATGTTAAGGACTCGGTAGTGGGTAGTTTCGCCGATGACACAAGAATAAGTAGAGAAATTACTTGTGATGAAGATAGGAACTCGTTACAAAGAGACCTTAAAAGTATATGAATGGGCGGAGGTAAATAGGATGGTATTTGAATCAGTAAATTATGGAGATAGAGAAGGAAAACTATATGCATATAGGGTACCTAATAACGAGACAATCACAAATAAGGAACCAGTTAAAGACCTTGGTGTGATGTTGAATAGGAACATGTTATGCAATAATCAAATAGCAATTCTATTGGCAAAATGAAAGGAAAAATGGGAATGTTGTTACGGCACTTCAAAACCAGAAAAGCTTAACACATGAATATGCTTTATAAAACGTATGTTCGTAGTCCACTGGAATATTGCAATTTGATATGGTACCCACACTACGGAAAGGATATTGCACAAATAGAGAGGGTACAAAGGTCCTTTACAGCTAGAATAGAAGTTAAGGATCTTGACTACTGGGAAAGACTACAATTTTTAAAATCAAATAGTCTAGAAAGGAGAAGAGAACGCTACATGATAATTCAGGCATGGAAACAGATAGAAGGAATTGCCGAAAACATCATGGAGCTAAAAATATCAGAAAGAGCAAGCAGAGGTAGATTAATAGTGCCCAAAACTATAACAGGAAAACTAAGGAAAGCACACAGGACATTAATCCACTACGCACCAGCATCAACAATGCAGCGTCTATTCAATGCGTTGCCAGCTCATCTGAGAAATATATCAGGAGTGAGCGTAGATGTGTTTAAGAATAAGCTCGACAAATATCTAAGCTGCATCCCAGACCATCCAAGATTGGAAGATGCAAAATATACCGGAAGATGCATTAGCAATTTTCTGGTAGACATGAAAGGTGCCTCACACTGAGGGACCTGGGGCAACCCAAACAAGATGTAAGGTCTGTAAGGTAAGGTCTCTCTCTGTACATAGAGGAGATTGAGAATCACTTAAGTGAATCACGAACCTAGTTACAAAATGCAGACGACGGATTTCAATAAATATTTTATATGTGCTCTTGGGGAACCAGTTTTGTCCATCTTACATAACAAATGGAATTGATACATAATTGTCCGTAGATTTTGGCTTACTCGGGCAGTAAGCCTACAAACTATTTTG
>NC_087203.1:80736981-80744481 GCF_015104395.2 Macrobrachium nipponense | reverse complement strand
AAGTTCATAGTTCATGGGCCTGCGTCTTAATAATAATAATAATAATAATAATAATAATAATAATAATAATAATAATGCAATACGAAAAATGAAACCATAAACCACATAGCAAGCGAATGTCCGGTACTTGCACAGAACCAGTACAAAAAGATGCATGATTCAGTGGCAAAAGCCCTCCACTGGAGCCTGTGCAAGAATCATCAGCTACCTTGCAGTAATAAGTGGTACGAGCACCAACCTGAAGGAGTGATAGAAAACGATCAGGCAAAGATCCTCTGGGACTATGGTATCAGAACAGATAGGGTGATACGTGCAAACAGACCAGACGTGACATTGATTGACAAAATCACGAAGAAAGTATCATTCATTGATGTCGCAATACCATGGGACACCAGAGTTGAAGAGAAAGAGAGGGAAAAATGGATAAGTATCAAGACCTGAAAATAGAAATAAGAAGGATATGGGATATGCCAGGGGAAATTGTACTCATAATCATAGGAACACTAGGCACGATCCCAAGAAACTTGAAAAGGAATCTAGAAAAACTAGAGGCTGAAGTAGCTCCAGGACTCATGCAGAAAAGTGTGATCCTAGAAACGGCGCACAGTAAGAAAAGTGATGGACACTATAAATACCACCCAGTCGAATTGGAGGAGTGTGATAGACCGAAAAATAATAATAATAATAATAATAATAATAATCACTTACAGTACACTTCGTGTTTTTTATTCTCATACTGAACTAGATTCCAAATAATATGGAGAAAGAATGATTACGCAGTTTATACATAATTTGCAAATGCGCAAAATTTCCAAAAGACTCCAGCGTTAGAGTGAGTAAAAGACAATAAATAATGACACGTGCTGATACAGGCTCGGAACGAATAGTTATTAATTATTAAAGAGGATTAAAGGATTATATTTGCCTGATGATTCAGAACTTAGCTACTTGTAACCAAAATCCCAGATTAAGAACTATATTATCCATAAATAATCAGGGACACAAGTATGTAAATAAAGTTCAGTTTATTATCCTTGCTAATATGAAAATATATTTACTGCATTTTCAATATGTCTCAGTTATCCTAAAGAGTGACTTATTAACTCACGTTAAGTTACACGTGGCACACCCTTCTTTTATGTTGTAATAAATACATATTTTGTATTTAAACTGACTCCTGTTATTCACATAAGCTTAAATCTGGTTTAAATTCTGGCTTCACAAGAAACAAATGTATGTTATAGGTTTTCATACCATGGATCTGCCGAGTGACCGTGTCTCTCTGGCTCAGTTAAGTTTGCGAATGTTTCTCTGTATAATAATCCAGACTAAACTTAAACAAGGAAAAAAACATTCAAGGCTGTTTCTGTTGCTTTTGGGTTTAACTTCTCCAGTTTAGTTTCCAATTTAGCAGTGCCTCTCTCTCTCTCTCTCTCTCTCTATATATATATACAGTAGATAAGATATAGATATATATAGATAATATATTATATATATATATATATATATATATAAAGACAAAATCCAGGAAGGAAAGAGAAACAATGGAGTTTTGCAAGGCTTTTCGAATTTTTTTCCTTTACTCAGCCAAGTAAAGGACAAGAAGTTCCATATTTTCGCGACTCAGTTTTATATATATATATATATATATATATATATATATATATATATATATATATATATAATATATATAGTATATATATATATATATATATATAGTCATATATATATATATATATATATATCGAGCTACAATGTCCTTTAATATCTAATTCGCTCTACCTCGGAATAATATATTTTCATATATGCTTAACCGAAGGGGAATTTTTTCTCGATAATAGACTTGCCTGGACCAGGGCGCGAACCCGTGCATCCTTTCAAACCCAGGAACGTTCCTGGGTTTGAAAGGATGCACGGGTTCGCGCCCTGGTCCAGGCAAGTCTATTATCGAGAAAAAATTCCCCTTCGGTTAAGCATATATGAAAATATATTAATTCCGAGTAGAGCGAATTAGATATTAAAGGACATTGTAGCTCGATATATGCATATGAATCACGGAAATGTGATATGACTTATATATATATATATATATATATATATATATATATATATATATATATATATATATATATATATATATATATATATAATATATTACATATTACTAACACTGTCTTTATAGTATATATTTTGGCGAAGCCTGTTGGCATATTACACGAAAGGAAATGAAAAATTTGGGAACGACCATACACCCAGGTAATATTGATTATGACCTGGTTGCGGCGTTTTGTGGTGACGTATTCGACGCAAATTGCTTGCCTCGTGCAAGGAATGGGATTCTTTGTGTTATTCCTGCTCTGGGCTATTGTTGGTTCCAGTGACGTTTTGCCGTGGCTAACGCTTTACTCGTACGTCGGTGCGTTAGGTCGCTGCGTTGTTTTTCTCGGATTTTTTGAAGTGAGTTTTTTTAAGTTATCAATATCAGTTAAACTAAGCGTGATCTGACCTCCAGCTTACTCGGGGCGCGTGCTATAATTTACGGTCAAATGCGCGTTGATTCACCAACGAAAATTGAAATAGGATATATTTTATTAAAATAATTTTTCTGTACTCTTCAAAATGCACATTATTTATTTTTTACATTTTAATTCTGATAAATAAATCATAAATATCCTATCTAAAATTCCTGTATCTTTAACTCTACGCGAAACACCTTTTTCAGACCTTTTGAGGCTTTTCCATAGGTCTTTCCTTCCCTTTCAAAATAAACACCAACAACAAGAACAACAACAAATGACTTTGTAGGCTTACTTACCGATTAAACGATTGTTGTAGTTTTAGTAACAATAATAGGAGTCGGTTTAGGTAAACGTGCCTTCATTCTTACTATTCCTTGCCATGCAATTTAACTAATGAAATATTTCTCTCTCTCTCTCTCTCTCTCTCTCTCTCTCTCTCTCTCTCTCTCTCTCATATGTTATTTAAAATGTAAACGCACTTTGGATCTAGTCTCTCTCTCTCTCTCTCTCTCTCTCTCTCTCTCTCTCTCTCTCTCTGTCATGTTATTCAAAATGTAAACGCACTGTATTTTATTCCCTATCGTCACCTATTTTCTAAACTCGTTGATCTAGTCTCTCTCTCTCTCTCTCTCTCTCTCTCTCTCTCTCTCTCTCTGGGGGCGAGCGTACCTAATTATTCATCATTTTAATGAACCTTAACATATTCCAACAAGTAAATTCTTGGAAATTTAGTTTTTCTTTCTTTTTGCCACCTAATACTCAACACTACACTGACTGCATTCAGGAAGTTGGGTGTAGTAGGTCACATTATTTTCCCTTGGTTTTTTCAAATTTACCTTGCTTTTTTTCTTTATTTTCCCTTGCGTTTTTTTCTTGTAATCCGTTGCTGTTTTCCTTACTTTTACTTGCTTTTTTCTTTATTTTCACTTGCTGTTTTTCTATATTTTTCCTTGCGTTTTTTCCCTGCTTCTTTCTTTATTTTCACTTGCTTTTTTTAAATTTTCATTATTTTTTCTTGCTTTTTTTTTAGATTTTCATTTACTTTTTCTTCATTTTCCCTTGCTTTTTTCTTTATTTTCCCTTGTTTTCTCTTTATTTTCCCTTGCTTTTTATTTGCCCTTTTCAAAGGGAGGAAAATTATCATTGCTTTTTCTCGAGAGAAACGTAAAGACTGACATATCTTTTAAACAATCTTTCGTTTCATCAAGAGTGGACAGTATGGCAATGCGTTGTTGGAACTTTTGCTTGTCATTTTTTATATTATATATATATATATATATATATATATATATATATATATATATATATATGTGTGTGTGTGTGTGTGTGTGTGTGTGTGTGTGTGCCTGTCTGTGTGTCTGTCTGTGTCTGTATGTATGTATGTATATAGGTATACATATATACACATATAATGTGTGTCTAATTTGCTTTGCCTTTGTTATAAAATATAAATTAACTTTTTCACATGTAGACAATTTATGCCAAGGATATCTTGCCTGCAATTATACAACTTTGTGCATGTTTGTATGGATGTGGTAATGGCTATAATATCGAAGATAATATTATCAGAGACCTCCATTCCGTCGTGCGTCTCCATTTTGTCTGTCCCAAATTGTCTGATAGCAGAATACAAAAGGAGGTCGTAACCATAAATCTACAGGTCCTTCGTTATCCGTCTGGGAAAATGAATCGGTAAAAAAAGAAAAAAAAAAAAAGTGGCCATGCGCAGTATGATATTGATGATAAAGAGGAAGAGAAATAGACGATCATTATGAGAGCATGGAACCGTGAAATAACTGCAGTGAAAGGAGGGGAGAGAGGTGGTGATAATGATGATGGGAACGAGAGGAAATTGTAGCAACTAGAGAATGAAGCTATAACGTAGTGGCAATAAGAGAGTGATAGTGAAGAGACGACAATGATTATGATAATGAGGCGGGAGCAGATGAAACAACAAAGAAGTGAGAAATGAAATGAAGAAAAATGAGTCGCAATAAGAGACAAATAGATGATAGAGAAGGCACTGGATGGCACTGACGATGAAGAAGGCATCAAGGAAGGCACAACGCACAAAGCACCAGAAAACAACGAGAATAAAGGCGAAGGGAGAAGAGAAGACGATGATAACAGCGATAAGAAGGAAGAGAAAGAAGATCTTGCAGTCTGGAGCGATAGGAACCAGGTCACACCAGAAGAAGGCAGGCAGATATTGGATGCTTTCCAAAAGACTTCTTGGACCAAACTGGTTGGCCCTGTGCAAAAAGGAGCATTGCTGTTTAAAAAGAATATGTAGCCCCCTTTCCAAAGGGGTGACAGCACTTCATTCCACAAGGGGTGACAAACTCCTTTCCCAAAGGGATAAAACATCCCCTCTCCTAAGGGATTATAGCATCCCCTTCACTAAGAGGTGAAAGTATAGTCCCTTTACTAAGATATAACAGCACACCCTTCCCCCAAGGGCTAATGACACGCCCTTCTCTAACGGCTGAGAATACCCCCTACGGCTCTGCCCTGGGGAGCAATGGTATTTCTTTCCCAGGGGAAAGAGATGGTAGCACCCCCATCCCCAATGGGTGATAGCACCTCCTTCCCAAACTTATGAAGGTTCCCTCTTATCCAGGAGGCGTTTTGAAAGCACAGCCACGTCGGGTCACAACATTTGGGATAAGAATTAAGGGAGGGGCGTTTATTAATTGACTCTTCAATATATTCATTTTCATTTATATTTTGTGTATTATATATTTCAAATTTCTGCCTTTGTTTACTTTCTTTAAATGCAGCATGGACGTCCAGTTCATTGCTCTTCTTGTTAAAAATTGTCAGTATAATGGGAAAAAAATGCGGAGATTCGGATAATTGCGCAGTGCATGTCTCACGCGCACACGCAGAGAGAGAGAGAGAGAGAGAGAGAGAGAGAGAGAGACTGCACCACTGAAAACTTAGCAGATGTTTCTGTCGCTTTTACGACACCGAATTCCCTTTCCTTTTGGCGAAGGGCGGGAAGAGGCAACTTCGTTCTAAATAAAACGAGAAGAAGAACTCGAGGGTCACATTCGGCTGCAATCAGAAGGAGCAGGAGGAGAGTATTGTTTATGGTCTGACGTCACGGGGCAGATTACATCCACAGTCTGACCGCTGATTTATCTGCATGCAAGGGAATATAAATAAACTGGGTTTAAGCCGAAATTTACGTTCCCAATCCTTATTTTTAGACTTCCTATCTGTTTATGAATTTGTTTTTTGGCGACTTGAATCATATAAATACATGTTTTATTTTGATGGTGAAATCGTTAGCTTCCATTGGTATACGAATGCCGTGGTGATGACATTCGCACTCGCGGGTGATAAACCAGAGGTTTAAACTCGAAACCTAAAATTATTTAAGAATGCCATACCTACCGTTTAGAACAAGTACCTAGAGCCACAGGTTGTGATTCAGACCTTGTTGCTGTAATCTACAGCAGGAACTCGGTCATGAGGGGGAAACGTTCTCCATAAAAAGTGATTTTAGGTGAATTGGTGGAATTTATATTGTATGTTTAAGAGTTCTTCACAGCAATGTATTTCAGGCAAAGAATTTTGATTTTTACAGACCTATGGAAATATAGAAATAAGAGGAGAGATTATACATTATGCGTCCTCCACTTTTCATTGTGAAATAAAATTGGTGGTAAATATTGCCCCGAGATTTTTTATTTTTTTCATCTCACAATGATTTTATACGCATTAAAGAAATGATCTGAGTAGAGATCAGTCTACGGACCAATACTGACATGCTTAAATTTGAAATTCAAGCCGATTTCCAGTTAAGCTACCACAGCTTTTTCACGGTAAGTTGGGTTGAAATACAACTAAACCAAGCTCTCTCTCTCTCTCTCTCTCTCTCTCTCTCACTGTATTGATCTTGTAATGTGTTCGCGTTTGCGTGATTACTGAATAAAATTAGGCCAAATAACCCATTGAGTTTTATATATGAATAAAACTTGCATGCTTGCGCTTACACTGATTAGCAGTTAACTCTGCCCTGTAAGTTGTCACTAATGCAAGGAACACGCAACAAATCTTAGCGGCGTCGTTCAAGTAGCAATGAGTCATAATGAAGCCTGAAAACTTGCAGAATATATTTGTAATAATGTGTCGTAAGTTACTCAGTCACATACACCATTTTGACTTTTTTTCAGCTTTTCTAGCTGACATAGTTGAAAACATGATTTTAAATTACATTATTATTATTATTTTTTTTTTTCGACTTGGTGGTATTTTATAGTGTGGGGTTCCGGGTTGCATCCTGCCTCCTTAGGAGTCCATCACTTTTCTTACTCTGTGCGCCGTTTCTAGGATCACACTCTTCTGCATGAGTCCTGGAGCTACTTCAGCCTCTAGTTTTTCCAGATTCCTTTTCAGGGATCTTGGGATCGTACTTAGTGTTCCTATGATTATGGGTACAATTTCCACTGGCATATCCCATATCCTTCTTATTTCTATCTTCAGGTCTTGACACTTGTCCATTTTTCCCCTTTCTTTCTCTTCAACTCTGGTGTCCCTTGGTATTGCGACAATTATTATTATTATTATTATTATTATTATTATTATTATTATTATTATTATTATTTTAAACCGTGTGCACACTGAACTACAAAATAACACATAAGACCATTGAATAACCTTGACAATCCCTCAAGTGAATGAATAACAAATTCAGGATAGTGAACATACGGAAATAAACAAAACGCTGATAAAAAAAAAAATATGTTGATCATTGAAGTTAATATCACAAGTTATTAACATAATTCCGGCCCTGAATCACCGCAGTTCGGAATGGAAATTGGAACGATTAAACGCTCCGTTTGCATATTTGGGGGACATGGCCGATTGCCGGATATAATCGCTTAAATGCCATTCCGCATGATAAGTGTTTGCGATTCCCGGCTGGAAATTATATCCCAGTTATATCCCGTTTATAATTCGGCTCGTGCTTCGT
>NC_087203.1:80691981-80734481 GCF_015104395.2 Macrobrachium nipponense | reverse complement strand
CTGCCCGAGGGGCGAGTCGGGACACATCAGCACTGGCTGCTCGTTCCTACCTCAGAGGCCATCAGCGGTACACACTTCTCGAACACTTACACGATATCGGTGAGTCTTCTGTCTCTCTTTCCCCTTCTCTCGCTTAGTGTTTGACGTCCCTCTCTCTCTCTCTCTCTCTCTCTCTCTCTCTCTCTCTCGTATTGAATTCCCCCACCTCTCTCTCTCTCTCTCTCTCTACCTCTTTTCCTTTCTTTTTAGAGAGAGAGAGAGAGAGAGAGAGAGAGAGAGAGAGAGAGAGCACTTGCACGGTATTGTCAGTCCCATTCTCTCTCTCTCTCACTTACTCAGATACGAAGGGTTGGACGACTCTCTCTCTCTCTCTCTCTCCACACACAGTTACTTACAACCACTAACATTATTGAATCTCTCTCTCTCTCTCTCTCTCTCTCTCTTCTCTCTCACCGTCACATTGTCGAAATTAGATTGAGTCATCTGGTGTCGTAAAAACACCGAAATTTCATTTAATTCTTTCCATTTTTCTGCCCGGTTGTATTGGGGTTAGAGATGAATGACTTCGTGGTGTTGTTGACTTTTCATTTGCTGTATTGGGATTCCATCACGTTCAATAGAGTTGTAAGCAAAAGGGGAGGTGACAAAAATAGGACTGACGTCCGTCGGTCGCCGCACAAAAATGGACCGCGCGTTTAATTACTTACAAATTTTCCATCTTGCCTTTTGTCAGCTTGGGATGTTTTCAGATAAGAATGATGACTTCAATTTTTTTCAGATTTGACGAAGAGCATTTCAATCATGATGAAAGTATGCCATGATGAGTAGTGTTTGAAAAGATGACTAAGATAATAGTGCTGATCAAAGTTTATATATATATATATATATATATGTGTGTGTGTGTGTGTGTGTGTGTGTGTATGTGTGTGTGTGTGTGTGTGTTGAGAGAGAGAGAGAGAGAGACAGACAGACAGACAGAATCAATAATGTTCGTGGTTGTAAGTAACTGTGTGTGAATAAAGAGAAAGGAAAAGAGGCAGAAAGAGAGAGATGGGGGGAATCCAATACGAGAGAGAGAGAGAGAGAGAGAGAGAGAGAGAGAGAGAGAGAGAGAGAGAGAGATACAACCACGAAGGAAGATTGAAACACTGGAGATACTAAGTACTCCAGTGTTTCAATTTTCCTTCGTGGTTGTAACTTTGTTCGTATAATCACCGCGTTTTTTTTTTTCTTCGTGATTTAAAATCAAATATTTTTAGACCAATGTGACTTACGTAATTTCCTCGTAATTTCCCTTGTCTTACGCAGTTTTAACTGTTGCAGAAACTGACGATATAAAAAGAAGTGCAGTTAAGAAAAATAGGAAGACAAATAATGAAAATAACTATTCTAGTAAATTTAGTTTCAGCATAATATGACTGTTTGTAAAAATAAAGCGCTTGTCATGCTTACTGATTTTTACTGACTGCCTTTGTCAAATTGTTTGTTGAAATCAGACATTTCCGTTTCACTGAGATATTAGTCTTTTCTGACATTCCTGAGCCTTTGTTGCCATGCTGGAATGATGTAATTGATATGCCCACCCTTCTCAATGTGTTTGAAATGTCAAAACATTTGCGATTTTCAGCGTTCATAATGTCAAAACATCCCTTGAAATTATATTCCTTTACCGCATTCAGCAACCGGAAACCCTTAGAGGTATTGTTGAACATACAAGATTATTATGGCATTTGCTTTTGCAAGAAAATAATTTTGAATGGTTAGTGCCTGAGATCATGTACTTCGTCTTTGCTTTCCATTTTGGTATATGAGAGCAGTGACCATCAAAATATCAATTTGGACTGTGATGCAGAGTAGCAGACCATTTATCATACTATTTATTTTACGGTGTTCATGATAAAATCAATCTAAAACAAACTCGTTATTGAAAACTTTATGGATGAAAGGGCGAACGTTGG
This sequence comes from Macrobrachium nipponense, assembly GCF_015104395.2. Lineage (NCBI taxonomy): Eukaryota > Metazoa > Arthropoda > Malacostraca > Decapoda > Palaemonidae > Macrobrachium > Macrobrachium nipponense. Next base: position 80,732,523 of record NC_087203.1, on the reverse strand, counting down.
AAAATTGGTTATCTCAATCTTCTGCATTTTGACGACCTTGCTGAACGGATAATTTTAGCTTGTATATAGAGGGTGCTGAGTGCCCCAAGCTCTACTCCCATTTTATTTGATCGCATAAATGAATAATTATTTTGCTGGTGTTTTAACTTCCAGTGACACGTCATTATTCGCTCTGAATTTAATGGAAGATAGAAGTACTTATTATTATTATTATTATTATTATTATTATTATTATTATTATTATTATTATTATTATTATTAAAATGTCTCATTCAGCAAGCCAAAAACACGTCTTGGAGATTTATTAACTTTCAAACGCTTTAATAAGTATAATATTCAGTTTTCTTTCTTGCGAATGATGTTTTCAATTTAGTAAGGTCAATCCAGACCAAGAGTTGAGGAAAGATGATAAAATGAAAAGTTGCTGATAATTTCACATCTTCCTATTTGGAGACAGACGAAATTTAATTTCTTTATGAACGAATTCTGTTGTATCTTGAACATTCTTAAGTTTGTCTAGGTAATAATATAAAAGTTTTTACAAAAATCGTTTACATGTGTCTTTCGTCAACATATTTCCATGGATTCCAAACATTTTTAACATATGAACTTCATCGGGCGTATGTAGATTTCTTATTTTGCAACTAAGACTGCTGTCGCTCACAATTGAGTCTGTCGAGATAGAAGAGAAAATCAACACCTTTACTCTGTTGAATTCTCAATGCCCGGCGGAATCCACTAGTGAGGTCAGGCCTTAACCTTAAAAGGAACCCGTTTTAGAGGCTGACCTCGTAACTCCAGATTGGGTCGAATTGCCTGGAGACAAGGGCGGTAAAAGTTTCTTAATACAGTGACTGCAAGTTGTGAAATGGACAAGGAAAGAGGCAGACGGGGAGCGGAGAAGGGGGTGGGGGGAGGTTATGTGGGGTTTTGGGGAGTCGGGGTCCAGTGCATCCTGTCTGAAGGATCTTCTTTACGGTCTCCAGCGCAGCTTAAGCAAGTTGGTAAGGACAGGACATTTCATCTGATTATTCGGGGTTCTTGAAGGAGAATGTCTTGCTTTCTCCCCGGCAGAGACGCAGGAAAGGCGAAGCTGGTTGCTTGGAATCTCTCTCTCTCTCTCTAGATCTCCTTCTCCTCCGCTGCAGGATTTTTCACGCTTCTTGAGCATTGAGCTCGAGCAGTTGTCTCGGAGCGAGATAAAACGAAAATGGAACGAATGTATGAATGAAGTCCAGGTGGAATTTATTCCAGGGGAAATAATGACTCCCTTCTGGAACCACCTGATATTATAATCATGCCACTCCGAATTTTTACCCGGGATTTTACAGACTCCGTCAAACTAGATTTTATTTCTTATTTGTTATCCTGTGTGTATATATATATATATATATATATATATATATATATATATATATATATATGTATATATATATATATATGTGTGTGTGTGTGTGTTGTGTGTGTGTATATATATAGATATATTATATATATATATATATATATAATCTTTTAGTTATGGTGATTAAATATAAATTAATTGACAATTGTGTCCGAACACGCCTAAGCCCACAATATCCGTTCATTCATATACGTATAGTTTGTAAATATAACGGCTTCTAAATTTAAGTGGCCTTCACTGTCATCCTTATCATGGAAAGGCGAAGGAGAAGAAAAAGAAAAAGAAGAAGAGAGGAGGAGGAAGAAGAAGAAGAGGGAAGGGGGTGGGGGGAAGAAGAGGTGGTGTTGGGTGGAGATCGAAAACACACAGACACACACTACCGCATTGCGGACCCGGTTCTTGTTTTCGAAGATTTTCATTGTTTTAGAGTTTACTCCCCAAATTTAATCGTGTGTCGTGAATCGCTTTCCATTTAAATGCCCTTTACTTGCTGTTCATTGTTCTTATCATTTAATGACGATCTCCTGCTCTACTGACTTATTTAAAGTGAATTTAGTTTTAAGATTTTTTTTTTATCATTTTTTTTTCGTTCGTGTATGAAAGTGGCAAAGGATAAAGGATCATTCATCGTTAGTAAACTAAGGATACGCTTAGAATTTTTTTCTTTTTTTCCTCAAATTCTTGCCATGCGGCCAAAAGATATTAGCTCGAAAAATATTGCTTCAGAAAATTCGATCGTCCAGACCGCCTTCCTTAATTACTCACATAAATTTTGTAAATGGTTCCATCTGCTCCACGACGATCTTCATAAAACATGTGGGACAACTTGGTCTCCAAATATGTCGGAGCATTTTAAACGTTCTTCCACCTATTTTCAACTATGTTATGTTACCTCTTGCTTAGACACGCTGCTACTCGGCACCGTATTCCTGAAAATTCTTTGGTCATCTTCAAAGGTCATTCATAACACGGTCAAAAGAAAATTAGAATTAAGGCTTATAATTGATTTACATATTCGTTTCCCTCGCTATTTTCTCGATCACTGAAAATAATTTCACTCCGTTTCTCCCTGTTGTTTGTGTGTTTGTTGTAAAGGGATAGGGAGACGCATCAATCTTGTTGAATGCTTTGGACATCCGAAAGCTAAGTAGAAGTTACTGAAAACATGCCAATAAATATTACTTTGCATAATCGTGGAAATCGGACTACGCTTTTCAAATTTATTCCTGCTCCAACTTCCGTCATTGTTGTAACTTCATTGGCTCTGTTGGGTCAACGGAGGCACTGAACGTGCTTAAGTCATACCGCTCGATCAGGAACCAAATCTGGGAGATATGAATTGTGATGGGAGCATCTGCGTAAAAGGGACATCTATGCGAATAAACTCTCAGTAAGTCAAAAAACTTTTGGACCTATGGAAACAAATTAATTTGACATTCAGAAATGTACTATATTAACTTCGGATTTTCATTTATTTATTTTTTGCGCGTTTGTCATGTACTCTGAACACTGCTTGATATGAAATCACTTTCCCTGAAATTCCGAAACGGGTGAAACTTGAAGCCAATTTGTAGTCTGATTTCAGCTGGGAACTTCCTTGCTTAATTAAATCTTTCTTTTTCTACCTTGCACAGCTAAATCTTAATTTGGATTTACAGCCAAAGCAATCAATAACAGGAAGGTAGTCCTGTTAAACAGTTACAGAAAGCAAGGTACTGTACCTTGCGTTCTTGAAATGTCATGAGTGCTGTAAACTGACAGCTGAGGAAAATTATAATAAAAAAAATCTCAAAGAACACACTCTCAAGAAAGAATTTCATGCATCGTTTTAGCTTTTCGTCCTTTTATTTACCTTAATCTAATGACTTGATCGCCGGTTAAGAACAATTTGACTTGGTTCCCATCTGTATAATTAATTGAATGATTGTTTTGTATATAGATCTGGTATTTCAACTCCCAAGGTCATCGAGGCTGAGTAAACCAAATTTAATGTATTTTTGTAAAAGAAATACAGTAAAATTACTTAACAAAATAATTATCCATGAAGATATACCCGTAATTAGAAACACGTCAAAGAAATATTTTGTTTTTTCCTTTGAAAAAGAAATATTATGTTTTTCCCTTGAAGCTTGGATACCTCGTCTTCTAATGAGCTTAATCCATAGCCGGTGTTACTGTTTTTAATGATCCTTCTCCAGCTTTTTCTAACTTAAATGGCTCATTTCATAATTCTGATTTGGGGTCGCCACGTCTTCTTCATCTTCTTCTTCCTCTTCTTCTTCCCTAGGCGGGGTCGCTTTCTAATAACCCTCGTCCAGCTGTTTCTTGAACGACTCGTCTCATAATCGTGACCAAATGATTGGCGAACTCTTTTGTTTATTCTTTTATTTTATTTGTGTTTGGAAACCCGCTCCATTTATATTGGCGTACAAACCTTTTCTAAGCACCTCGTTATATCCTTATGGGAAGATCTTACTGATATTTGCATTGCCTTGGAAAAAATATTTTTCTTCGATGACAGGTTAGTGGAAAAGTTGATGTTGGATATTCATGATTTTGTAGTTGTTGCTATAAGATTTGTACTGTTTGTTTATTGTAGTTTTATATTTTGTAAAGTTCACGTGCATTCGTTTTACTTCAAGTACTTTTTTCTATTTCAAGTGTTTTATTACTTCATGTATTTTTTTTTTTGTACTTGAGGCATGAGGTTTGTCAACATACCAGGTCGTTTTACCATTTTATATCATTAATTCCCTCAGGGTCGCGAATCGACAAGAACTGGTTTATGATCCGAGACTCCTCTGTAAAAACTGAGAGGTTAATGACCTTGCAGCCTTACGATGAGCAGTGCCCGATCCCGGTCAACTCCGCTACAAGAGAAGCCCTTGTCGAGCTCTTCCAGGTAAGCTGAGGTCTCCCAGGTAAGCTGGGCTCTTCCAGTTAAGCTGAGGTCTTCCTGGCAAGCTGGGGTCTTCCAGGTAAAATGGGTTCTTCCAGGTAAAATTATCTCTTCCAGATAAGTTGGGTTCTTCCAGTAAGTTGGGGTCTCCCAGGTAAGCTGAGGTCTTCCAGGTGAATCTGGGCTCTTCCAGGTAAGATGGGTTCTTTCAAGTAAGCACCGCCCTTCCAGGTGAGATGGAAGCTGGGCTCTTCCAGGTAAGCTGAGGTCTTCCAGGTAAGCTTGGCTCTTCCAGGTAAGATGGGTTCTTCGAGATAAGCTGGGCTCTTTCAGATAAGGTGGGCTCTTCCAGATAGGTGGGCTCTTACAGTTTGAGCCCGATTTCTTCTAGTATGATGAGTTTTACCGTACAATCTATTGTCCTCCAGGTAATTTGGTACGCCATGGTACTTTTTTGCATCAATCAATCAGGTAATTTGGTAATTATAGGTAAGCTTCGGCCCCTCATGGTGAGCCATTGAGTTTTTCCAAGTAACTTGGTGCCTTCCAGGTAAGATGAGATCTCCCAAATAAGCCAAGATTTTTGCTTGTGTCATTCCACAAAATGATCAAGGGTAAAATTTAAGTTTTTTATTACAAATGTAGAAATGGTTCAGTATTCTGTTTCTGTTTCTGGGAATCATCCGTGGAATAAGTTACTTTTGATCCCATAGTGATCTTTAGTAATGTTTCTGTTCTGCGTGTGTTTTTTTAAATGAATTTCAGTATATTGTCTGTGTGTAAATGATTTTATTATATGAAGGTTAACACGGTAATTATAAGTAATATATCTGTGCAATCTAAATCTTTTTGCTGTTTCACTTATTCTAGGACGGGTAGGATATTTGACTGAATGTCTCCTGGAAGTCACGATGCCTTTGTTTACTTGAAGTTTGAGTCTTTGATGACGAACTGGGCCTTGTGTGTGTGTGTGTGTGTTTTTTTTTTTTGCGTTTCTAAACTTAGAAGTATTTTTCCTGGCATATAAAGTTTTAGGGGTTTTCGTCCTGGATTTCTCAGGTAAGATGGCGTACTAATCTTTCGAAGCACTGGGAAGATGGAATGAGATATTTGCCTTTATACCTTGAGTTATTCCAGGTAAAGTAAGCATGAACGTTATTGTGTGTATATCAAGGGCTATTTTGCAGGTGACCTTAAGTATTTTGGTACGCCTAGACTTGCCTACAAGAGCAGATTGTTCGTTAGGTCTACAAATTAATCTAAATATTTAACCCAAGGGTAAGTATTTTACCGTACTTATTTGGTATTTTGATAAAACTGTTAATGCCAGCTTTAAAAGAGCATTGTGGATGCTGACCGATAAATAAGAAATAGTGTGATCAGTATGGGAAAATATCCGGTGTCCAATAAAAGTTAATAAGATCAGCCATTTAAAACCCAACTGGTTTTGTCAAATGCATTTCATACAATCGTTTAGTCAACATAAAATTAGTGTGTTTTTATTTCACTCTTGGAATATCGTATAAAATATTTTTGCATGATATACTTAAGGTACTGACAAACCAAAAAAAGTAGTTTTTCTACTGATATACATAAATTATTTAACAGATGCAAGGTAATTCAGTCCGCAGAAAATCGTATATCGAATTTCATGAATTTCAAGTTTATGACAAAATGTTTTAGTTTCTAGTTCTCTTCAAAGAGTACTTTATGTTGCAGACCGTTCCAGGATTACTAATAGCCCTTTGACAGGCCACAAAATCGTTTCCTCATTTAATTTTCCATTCTTTTCCAGGCATTACATCATCCGTACATTTACCCAGTGTTAGACGTCGATTTTGCCAACATTTCCTCACATACGTACGTCATCACCGTCATTCCCCATAACAACAAAGGCTCCTTGAAGGATCTCATCTACAGGGTAAGGCTATGACCGTCGAGGTTGTGGTTTTTTTTCTGTTAAAGGATATAGACCAGTGATTATCACCAGGGGGTAATTTCAGAGTTTGGGGGGCGGGGGGTGAGGGGTGGAGTGTGTCCAAAGATTGGCAGGCTTAAACTGGCGCTAGGACCACACACTGCATTGTGTGTGGTCCTAGAACCATTTTGAGTCTGCCAGTCTGTGGTCACAACATTCCCATCCCTTCCCCGCCCTCCGAATTTCTGAAATTTCCCCCCTGTTAAGAACCATTGATCTAGAAAATCTGTACTAAATGTGATGATGGGCAACCTACCATGAATTTAGTTGCTGCTCTTCCTGTTGTTTATCTGGAGGATGCCGTGCCTGGTGGTGTTGGCAGGTGAAGAAGACCAGCGATCTCCTGTTGTTATTGTTGTAAAGGAATTCATAGAAGTGCCAGAGTCGAGACGGGTATTAATAATTGAGCAAAGAAGTTCAAATCGTTGTTGTTGTTAACAAATTTAGACCCCGTGTCACTTATTGATGGATGAGACCTACCATGGGTCAAATGTGGGAATTGTTGCCCAGAGGGAAAATTCAAGGCACTGTCCTGTTGACCATGAATGTTTGTGATGCTGATGAGAACGATCCAGTGTCTGGCATGGCTGCAGAAAGGGAAAATAGGATATGTAGGATCTTGAACTGAGAGGTTAATGAATTTGTTGTGAGCTGGTGTAAAGAGGAAGGAATAGCCGATAATAAACAGAGAGAGATAATACCATTTTTATGTCTGAAAGCTTGGACCCATAGGATTTACAGAAGGAAGTAAGGGCATACAATTAATATTTCAATCTAATATAATAAAACACTGAAAATATGCATTAATGAAATCAAAGAGAGAGAGAGAGAGAGAGAGAGAGAGAGAGAGAGAGAGAGAGAGAGAGAGAGAGAGAGAGAGAAGATCAACGAGTATAGAAAATAGGTAATGATAAGGAATAGAAAAACAAAGTGAGTTTAGATTTTAAATAATGACAGAGAGAGAGAGAGTGAGAGAGAGACGAGACGAGAGAGAGAGAGAGAGAGAGAGAGAGAGAGAGAGAGAGAGATTGTGCCGTGTGAAATCGGGCAAGAAATTAAGACTCGAGGAGCTGTTCATGGATGAAAATTTGCTACATCTGGAGGGAAACTGCAGAATTATGAGAGCCATGAAATTACCACTAGATGCGAAAAGAAAGAGAAAAAGGAATGGATTATTGGACGTAGAAACAGTGGCTGCTGGTTTTGTTTTTTATACCAGCACATGGTTTTACAGATTTAGATGTATAATTTGATAAACAAGTATTGAAGATCGTTTCCTGTGACTTATTTCTTATCGAATTGATGTCGATAATTGCTTGTATATGATATATATATATATATATATATATATATATATATATATATATATTTATTTATTATATAATATATATATATATATATATGTATATATTATATATATATATATATATATTATATATATATATATATATATATATATTAAACGATTCGATAGGAAATAAGTCTCAGGAAACTTTAGAAGTTACGGTCTTCAATACTTATCATATTTATCAATCATTTATCTAAATCTTAATATGTGCTGAAGTTAAAGCAAAGCCAGCAACCGCTGTAACACACAACATGCTAAAAGATTATTTTTACATCTTCTGATACACATTTTTCGTATGGACAAGGTTCGGGTCAATTGGAAATATTTTTGGTTACTTTGAAATCGCCTCATGACAAAAAAAAAAGCGTAATATTCATCTTTATATATATATAGGTAGATAGATAGATAGATAAATAGATGTTAATATTTTTTGTCATGGGTCGAATTCAAAGTAACCAAAACATTTCCAATTGATCCGAACCTTGTCCATACGAAAAATGTGTATCAGAAGATGCAGAAATAAACTTTTAGCATATTATGTGTTACAGTAATTTGCATATGACATTTATGAATGGAGAGGCGTAAAATGAATAAAAAGCGAGCTCACGATTAACCATTTTCCATAGCTCTTTTCCGCCAAGAATAATGAGGGAATTAAAAGCATTCATAAAGATATAAAGGTGCTGAAACGAAATCCGTTTTTGGCTCATCAAAGCTGTTTACCTAACAACTACCTGTCATGGGTACCACCTACAGCTTGTACGTACTGAGCCACCTCAGTGTTTTGAATCACACAGAAGGGCTGACGTCGAAATCTTCCTCTTTCCGTCATTATCGATTTTACCAAAGGAATTAAGGGTTCTCTGCAAGAGTAATTTTTTTAATCAACTCTGAACCAATTGTTTATTCAAGCATAATGGAGTTACTACACAGTTACTCAGGCCTCTGGACTCCGTATCACTTGAGAAGGTATTAATCACTTAATAAGTTTATCATCACTTAATAAGTTTATCGTTATCTGATGTTTGTTTACTTCTGTTTGATTCATTTTTCATATAAAATTTTTCCTTACGAATGCGTTGCACATTGTGAATACATACAGTACTAAGTAATAATAATATCTTCGAATAGAGCTCCACTGATGATTCTTGTCTGTATCCTAAACCTGACGCCTCCCATACATTACAGAGCCATTGGCAAGATGATTGGGGCGAAAAATATCAACAAAGATCGGCGGGTCTTCCTGTATCGCAAGTCCAGCGGCTGGGTAGGCAAGTCCTCGAGGCCCTGCTCTTCCTTCAAGACAGAGGATTCCCACCCTATGGTCACCTCCATTCGGGAAATGTCGTCCTCCAGAACGGCGTAGCCAGGTGAGGTTTGGTATCAATAGTACTTGGGTGTGCATGTGCGTGGCAGATCCATAAAACCATGCAAAATATCTGAATAATGTAAGCATGTATGTAAGAATAAGGTTAAGAACCTTGGTATCTTGTGAAAAAAATTAAACCAGATCCAGAATAATAAACCAAATATCTCAAGCCCCAGGGATTTCTGTTATTTTTATTTCTTATCATGAAAAGATACTTAAATTTTTTTCTACTTTCAAGATAGAATTTCTTATATGGATACTTATGTAACATTGATTTACGTACATTCATACTTGGCTTCAGGAAAATGGTTGAATGATTGATTTAATTTTACGGAATTACGTTTTTGACATAATTGAAGTGCCCTGTGTTTTTCAACTGCCATTTCTTCTTGTGCGATGCGACCAGCAACGTGTTCAGAAAAATATAGATGCTGAGGGTTACAATAGAATATATATGTCCGGTTAACTGCGGTAAATTGTTAGATTTTCCTTATATTCAATGGTTCTTCGAGCAATTAGTCATTTACTGGGCTTATTTATTTTTTTAAACCCATCTAACCTGTGTTACCTGTTTTAATTATTACAGTATCCATGATTTACAATCTGTGAATGTTCAAGTAATACTTATAATTTTCAAAGAATACAAGTACGTAGTAGTTCAGTGGAAGCGCTCAGGTAAGGTAGAATTCTTCCGTGGCGTTTGAGCCCCATAAGGACCTATTGTTGCTCGCACCAGACAGCAGAAGTTTGTAGCAAGTTTCAGTAACACTTCGTATCTTAAAAGGCAGGAGTGTTGATTCTGCGCACAGATTAATAATCTTATCCGTGCTCAGTACCGCATTAGCTGTATGTGCTCTCATGGCAGAGTTACTGACAAGAAGCTACTCTCATGGTAGAGTTACTGTAGACGGTAGAACCCCACAATAATGGGACACAAATGAAAAGAATGTACACAACAATCTCGGTAAAGGAATGAGAGGTCACCTGGATCCTCGAACATCGAGGCAAGATTTTTCATTGATTTTCGTCTGCAGACACCGAGAGATACAGGGCTCCCTCTGTTTATCTTCCCCGAGGGCTCGAACGCAAAAGGAGAAAAGTGCTAGGAAGAGCTGAAGGTGACCGAATAACAAAAGGAAGGATGAGAGAGAGAGAGAGAGAGTCCATATGATTAAAAGTCCATAGTGAGATTTTTCGATAGAGTAACAAAATGTAAGAGAGAGAGAGAGAGAGATAGCTTTATTAGCAAGAAAATGAGGAAGAGGTATGAGAAGAGAGAAGAAAATTTAGGGGACAATTTTCTCTAAAGTATTTTGAGAATGAAAGAAATAAATGTAAGTTGTATTCTATATGCAGTTAAGAAATTTGTTGGCTCATGGACGCAAACCACAGAAACCAAGTTAACCCAGAGGACCTATGGGTAAAGCACATCACTGTACGTCCTGAATTCTTGGTTTCCGTGGTTCGAAACCATGAGCCAACGAATTTCTTATCAACTAAAATATTCCTCTTCGGTTAACATATATATACAGTATAAAAATATATTAATTCCAAAGTAGAGCGAATTAGATAATAAAGGACATTTGTAGCATAATGCTTGCATATGAATCACAGTGTTATAAAGTTTATTTCATATATATATCATAGACACATCTGTGTGGGCGCTTGATTGTAGTTTTGTCACTTAAACACATCATGACTTCGAATATTCACCAATATTAGGCCATAAATATCTCTTGATATCTAATTCAGTATACTTTTTCAAAAACTTACAATCAAGGTGATTTATCATTGATAATAGCTTTGTCACTGGGCAAGTTTGAACCATTACCGGCTATAGAAGCAATGATATACATTGACTTTGACCACAGAGCTCAGGGGTCAAACGATATCTGTGGCTTTTATATTATATATAATACACACACACACACACACACACACACACACACACACACACACATATATATATTATATATATATATATATATATATATATATATATATATATATAGTAGTATATACAGTATACATATATACGTATACTATATCCCAAAATCCACGTAAAGTGAGTGAAAAGCTGGACTTTGAACAAGTTATATTCTCAACCACGTGTTCTTTCTTGCACACACACACACACACACACACATATATATATATATAATATATATATATATATATATATATATATAATAATATAATATATACATATATATATTATATATATATTATATATATATATATATTTATATTATAAATATATATATATATATATATATATATAGGGGAGTGTGCTTGCATTCTTTCAAAATGCTCACAACTGCTTGCAAACTTTTCTAGGAAGTGCGACGAGGAACTCAAGAAGGTGGGTTGATATTGTAGCTATTAAAATCAGTGCATGCTTATGAAGGCAACCAACAGGTTCCACATATAATGTGGAGGTACAGATATTTCACAGGTGTCTTTCTTTACAGATTATCGGGTGTTGAAAACACCCTCCTCGGGCTTACTTCGAGGATCTATCCCATTATAAAGAGGCGCTTAAGAGACAACAGAGATGCCATCGACTCGGTTTGCTTTGGTATGTTAGCTTTGTGTTCCTTTTTTTTTTTTATGAACCAGTCCCAGTTTCAACTCATGAGTGAGGATGAGGAAAGAGGCGCGCTCGGTGGCAGACTCATTGTGTGTCTGTTGCCTTAAGCTGTTATTGGGTATCGTGTGGTTAGGTGACTGTGCTGGTTGCAGTCAAGGTTGCAAAGGCGAAGGCGAGGAGTTGGCAACCTCATCCTGAAAGACATTCTGATAATTGGGGGCAGCTAGGGCTACGTAAAAAAAGAAAGGAATTAGAATTGTAAAAATGTGTGTGCATATGAAATTGACATCTTCAACAAGAAGCCATCTAACTGAGGCTGGCTCAAGAGAATAAACAAGACAACAGGCAGTTATGTATGTGTACTTTTTAACTGTGATGAACCTCCAGTGCAGAAAACTTCCATAACATTTGCAGCTTCCTGTAATGAGAGTTGTATGACTGTACCCATTGTAGTGACAGTAAATTTTGATATTTTAAAAAGAAAACTTTATTGCCACTTTTTCATGCTATTTTAAGTTGTATGTAAGACAAGGGTTTAAAAAAATTTTGTGGATTATATTAACTCTATTCACTCTTTGTTGTGTTGAATTATTTTTGTGTTATGCAAATGTGCTTCTCTAAAGTAACTTTAAAGTAATATATTTGGTTTAAAGTTCTTTTTCTTTCATCATTCTTCTATCAATAAATATTGACTTGAAGTAGGTAGTCATCAAATTAATTTACTGGCATGCAGTTGCTTCATACGTTTTCTGATCGAGTTCTTAACTTTACATGATATCCATTAACAATAACAGCCTGTGATATTCGTATCAAAAATACTTTTGAAGCACTTTGGAATTGATGTCCCCCTTACTTGGTATAGGTCCATAATCTCAGGTTTATGGTAATGCACAGGAATGTAATTTCCAGAGAGTATGTGAATTTTGGTGTGTAGTTAGGAATACAGTACTAATAAAATTAATCTTCTGTGTGATAATAAAGTATTCCTTATCACTTTACACATTTTATTTGTTAATATTTAACATTTTTCTTTCTTTGATACATTCCTAGATTCCAGTAAAATTTTTAAATGCTTCATGACTCTCCAAAAAATAATTTTATATCCAGTGCATACATTCTAAATTCAAGTGCTGGAAGTGCCTATATGTCAGTTACTTGTTTACAGCATATTTTAAAATGTGTTGATAAATATCATAACAAAATAAATATTCTACAGAAGATAGGACTAAAGAATTGTTTCCAAGCTGTATCTAACACACTACTGTGTGTTTTTTGATTGCATGATATGTAGTTAATGATTCATTCTTGGGTATTGTTTCATTATTGTTTTTCAGAAACCATTTAGATAACATTGCTTTGTTTTATAAATTTTAAGGAAATTTTTTCGTGTTATTGCTAAGAGAGTTGTGAATTAAACTTTGTTAAGAATTGGATAAATACATAATTGTCAATTAGAATAATTTTGTTTAGAAATATCTTATTACTATATTGTGTTTTTATACCCCATAAGAATGATAGTTGTATTTTGAAAAGGGGTTTCATTAAAATAATGTTATTTCAACAGGTCACGTGCTTTTTGAGATGTGCGCAGGCTATGAGCTTTCCGCTGCGCACCCAACTGCAAAACACTATGAGGATATTGCAACTTATCCCCAGGTATGATGTTTATAGGGTCATTCAGTGATTAAATTGCTACTGCTGATTCCATCTTGCAGTAAATCCAATTACTAGATTATCATGAAAAGAGTCATTCATTGATTAAACTATTACTGCTGATTCCATTACGTGGTACGTAAATCAAAGTACTACTGGATCATCATGAAAATTCAGGTCATCCTAAATTTTGTTAAGAATTGTTTCGCTGTAATAGAAACTATTTAAGGAACTTTGAAAACGTACCAAACATTTTAGTTATATTTTCGTCATATATTTGTGCCCAGAGTCATGGAGGATTGGCATGCATCATATGCATTACTATAATAAGGGTAATAGTATATCCAACTCTCAAGTGATCCTGTTTTACTCCACATTTGTATTATAGAAGGCATCTGCAGTGGATTGGGGATCCCAAGGTTTTATTGACTTTAGTCCTCCAATATGTACAATTTATTTTTCAAAAGCTTTCAAATAACAATTTATACCACTTACTGAATGACAATATGTCCCAGTCACTAAGTTATCCATATTGTTTACTCTTTTGATGCTTATTTAATCTAGTTTCAAAAACATTTAGAGAGTTGATTTGTAAGCCTAATGAGTTGGCATTACCAAAGATTAGGAAAGCACTTGTAAAGATTTGTTTAAACCAGTGAAAGGTAATCCTTAGCAGTAGTTTAAAGAAATTAATAAAATCACTAATTCTTCTGTGGGCTCCATGGCAATTTTTCTTTTGAAAATTAGTGTTTTAAAAACCACCTAATTATAAAAGTGCTAGTAAAAAATTTTTTTTACTTGGCGAGTAGATATACAAAATGCTTTGTTGTTGTTGTTGTTCTTGTTGGGGATAGTCTGAAAAATGTGTTTCACGTTGAGTTAAAGATACAGGAATTTTAGGATAGGTATTAGTATGAAAATATAAAAAAGTATGTGCATGTTAAACAGTACAGAAAAATTGTTTCTACTAAAATATAGCATATTTATTTTAATTTTTATTGGTGAAACAAGGCTCTATTTGACCATAGATTTTAGCACATTTTAATTTACATTAAAAGTTGGAATATAATCTTTACAACTCATGCGTGAGAGGAAAATCTTCCATGTGTCACAAGTAAGCTGGAGGTCAAATCACGCTTGTTGTTTTTCTTTGGGAATGTTTTGAGCCAACGAAAGTCAATCCTTAACAATCACATTAAATTATAAAACCATTAATAGGCTATACAGCATCACTAATTTTCAAGTGAGCTCTATGGCATTAAAAACTATATACAGTAGTACCTCGAGATACGAAAGGCTCAACTTACAAAAAACACAAAAAATTTTATGGCTCTACATACAAAAATTTTTCAAGATATGAAAGGTTGTTGCTGGAAAGTCCGAGATTCGACCAGACCACCGATAACAATTTTGAAGCTCGCGCGCTGCCAACTGAGTAGACTCGCCACCATCCTCCTGCTCTCCCATTGGTTCCTGATGCTAGTCACCGCCATAAGATCCTTCTCTCCTATTGGTCAGCATCCTTCCCATCATGCATCTTACCACGTAGCAGCGTGCCTCGGCCACTCGGTACCAGCATCGTTATCGTACGCACGCGGTATTCGTTCATTCTAACGATTTCGTTTATTAACGTAAATTCGTTAGTGATTTCGTTGCAGTATACGTACTTTATCGTGTTTTGTGAGAACTTTACTCTACTTATACGTAAATTACGTACAGTATATACGTAGTCGTGGGTCCCAAGAAAGTTGAAATTCAGGGAAAGAAGAGATTGCTCTCTTTGGAGACAAAGATGGAGATTATCAAGAAGTATGAAGCTGGTATGCAGTTGAGTGTGATCGCCAAGGAATACGGCCGAAATCCGTCGACAATAGGCACCATCCTTAAGCAGAAGGATGTCATCAAAGCAGCTACACCTTCCAAGGGCGTCACTATTTTGTCCAGCAAGAGGACCCACGTGCACGACGAGATGGAACAGCTGCTTCTTGTCTGGATAAAAGACAAAGAAATCGCTGGCAATATGATAACGGAGATGGCAATCTGCCACAAGGCCAGCGCTATTTTCGGCGATTTGATTGCCCAGGCCGAAGACGACGGAGGAGAAGGGACATCAATGCCAACCCCAGAGTTCAAGGCTTCGCATGGGTGGTTTGAGAAATTCCGTAAATGGACTGGTATCCATTCGGTGGTGTGGCATGGGGAGGCTGCCAGCTCGGACACGAAAGCGGCCGAAGCCTTTAAAAAGACGTTCAACGAGATGGTGACCAAGGAAGGCTACAGTTCTCAGCGAGTCTTCAACTGTGATGAGACTGGCATTTTTTTGGAAAAAAATGCCTCGTCGGACGTACATCACGGAGAAAGAGAAGAAGCTACCCGGGCATAAGCCTATGAAAGGCAGGCTTATGCTCGCACTTTTTTCAAACGCCAGTGGGGATTGCAAGGTGAAGCCCCTACTGGTCTATCATTCCGAGACTCCTCGAGCCTTCAAGGCCCACAAAGTGCTTAAGGAGAAGCTTCCAGTGATGTGGAGGGCTAATGCGAAAGCCTGGGTAACGAGGCTTTTGTTCACGGAGTGGGTAAATCTGTGTTTCGGCTCAACAGTGAATAAATTCTTGGAAGAGAAGCGCCTCCCTCTGAAATGTCTGCTGGTGTTGGACAATGCCCCTCCCCACCCTCCTGGCCTCGAGGAAGATATCCTAGCGGAGTATTCCTTCATCAAGGTTCTTTATCTTCCGCCTAACACTACCCCTCTCCTCCAGCCCATGGACCAGCAAGTGATATCGAACTTTAAGAAGCTGTATACGAAACATCTTTTCAAGAGATGTTTCGACATCACCGATACCACAAACCTCACCTTGCTTGAATTTTGGAAGGAGCATTTCGACATCGTCATATGCATCCGACTCATCGACCAAGCTTGGCAGGAGGTTTCGAGGCGAACCTTGAATTCCTCGTGGAGGAAACTCTGGCCTGATGCCGTATCCGCCTGAGACTTCGAGGGATTCGATGTGGGCGAAGCTGGTGCTGCAGATTCAGAAACAGTTGACAATCCTGAAACTGTTTTGCAACCAGATCTTGACGAGATCGTTGCACTCGGCAAGTCCATGGGGCTGGTCGTCGACGAGGACGACATCAACGACCTTCTCAAGGAGCACCAAGAGGAGCTTACGACGGATGACCTGAAGGAGTGGGAGGCCATGCAACATAATGTCATTCAAGAGTTCTCTAGCAGCGGCAAGGAGGAGGAGGACAACCCTATGACAACAGCAGAAATTAAGGATGTTCTAGCCGCTTTTCATAAAGTGCAATAATTTGTAGAAAAAAGACACCCCGAAAAAGCTCACACAGGTCATATGCTTGCACAGTTCGATGACGTTTGCCTGATTCGTTTTAGGAACATTGTGAAAATGTATAGGCAGAAGCAATCTTCCTTGGATAGTTATTTTTTAAAGAGGCCTTTAGTATTAGCAGGAGTAAGCAAAAAGGAAGAACCAAGTGATACTAAAAAACAGAAAGTTGAAAGTGGTGATGAAGTTGAAATTTTGTATAAAAAAAAAAACCTACGTAAAGTATAAAAAAGTAAAAAAAAAAAAAAATTTTAATAAAAAAAAGACAAAAAAATTTTTTTTTTCATTTTAGTTTTTTGTAAAGTTAAGTGTTACAGTTTTGTTAATGTGTTTTGTAAATTTTAGTTTATGTATGTTTTCCTTACATTTTTTATGTTTCGTAAAGTTAAGTGTACGTACGTACGTACATACGTATCTGCTGTTTGTCCTCCTCCTCTGTCGCCACTTTCGGAGATAGCCTCACTCGAAAGGTAAGCTTCCACATTTTACTACATACGTACAGTATTTCTTGTATACCATGTACACTAATACACTTTATTTACAGGTAATTAGCAGTACGTACGTTATTAAGTTAGGTATTGAATGGTCCAAATTGTTGTAGTATTTCATTGTTTGTAGGTCTATTTAGCTTTATTATGAAATTTACTGGGGTGTTTTTGGAGGGCTTGGAACAGATTAGCCATTTTACATGTAAAATGAAGTCCAAGATACGAAAAGCTCATTATACAAAGGCCGCCTCGGAACGGATTAATTTCGTATCTCGAGGTATCACTGTATGTAACTTTGAAGTGTGTAATCCCAATTTGAAATATAAGTTGCTCTTTATCATGTTAAACTGTGGGCATTTCTTCTATTTTACATGAAATAAGGATTGTCAGACTTTTTTAAAGATTCATACTGTATGTTAGGTAGGGTAGCAATGTATGTGTATGGGTAGTACCTGCAGATGAAAATCATGCTTTGAAACAGTTATATTACTGTTGTAGTCAGGTTACCTTTTAGAAAATAGTAAATTATTCCTTGAGTTAATTAACAAAAAACCTCATAAATCACACCAAAAACATTGGAATGGAGTCTTAATGGGTACCAAATTTCACCTTCTAGGCTCCTTTGGAATAAAAATTCTATGATTTTGTGATGAGACAAAAGGTTTCAGAATTCAAAATTACAAGCAAACCTTCCTCTGTCTTGCTTTGCATCACAACAGATGAAAGGTTCAGGACTTAATGACTAAGTAGTTAAGTGTACAACCATTTTTAATTTAAGATTCAATTTACAGGTGATTCAGGTTCTGGAATACATATTTGGTAATGGAGACCAGTACCCAAGCGTGGAAGAAATACTTTGTGTAGATTTCTTCAGAAACCTCGACTTGAGGGAAATGAGAGCGGCTCCTTTACCAGTGAGTAGTAACACTTTATAACTACAGCATTAGTAGATTAACATCTTATGAGAGCCTTATTGTATACCTTTTTTAGTAGCTTTGCAAAAAGTAAGTTGTGTAGAAAATTTTGATTTATGTTCACTGGGCCTTCCTTCTAAAGTAGTTAGTCATATTTATTGCATTTTCTTGAAAATCATAAAGTACTTACTTGGGCAACATTAGACTTGGTTAGATTTTAATTAGCTAGTAAGTGGTGCTCAGTGTTATTGGAGTAATGGATGTAATAGTAATGATCATTGTAATGATATGTGGTACAGTATTGCAGGATTTTAGTTTTAGATTAATTGGTAGAATGCTCTAATTCAACTTTTCTTTATGGTATTATAACTCCCTTCTGGACAATATCAGTAACTGGTCATTTTGTTAATCCAGAGAGGATTATTCTCACTAATCAAATTGTTGTGACATACTTAATTCTTTCTCCACTTTGATATTGATAAAAACTGATACATTTTGCAAAATCTCTGTTGTTTGCCTTATTCAGATGTTCCAATGCCATAGAGATACACTGCTCTTTGATATTAATAGAAAGGTTTTTATCCTTTATTATATTCTACATTTAAAGCTAGAGATCCTACTTAAACATTGACATTTCAGAAATAAATTTTGTCTCTATTAATTTAGTACTGCAAAAAACAGTATAAGTTACAATGTTTCCATATAGAAAGTGAATATGACCAGGCTTGTATTGTCCACCTTCATTTTCCACTAGTTACCTTAACACCTTTCAAAGGAGGACCCTTACAGACAGCAGTGAAAAGACCTTGGCTGTTAAATTTGATTTTCAGTATTTCATGAGCTTTAGCCAAGATAAAATGAGATCTAGTTCTGTAGAATTGCAGCTTATGTTGATTGTAAATATTACAAAAGAATAATTAGGAGAAAAAAATTAAGTATGTACTGCTGCCTGAAGTTGGATTATTTTAGTTTCTTGATGAAGCAGAAGCTTAGCTAGGCATATTTAAGAATGTCTAAGAATATATGAATTGTATTCTTTACTGAGCCTATCATCAAGCCTCTAAGCTTGCTTTACTTTCTGTGCTCTTCTTATCCGTAATTTTTCTTCATTAAGAAATACAGTATCTTCATCTTCATAGGTCAACTTTTTAACATTGAATATATTTGATTTAGAAGATATTTGTTTCCAAAGATAAAAGTTTATAACTTACTTTGTAAATGTGTCATGAATAATTCTTTTTATAATCTTTATTATTAGTGAAAAAATATATTTTACATAATATACATTAGGATATTACCATTTTTTTCATAAGTTTACATCAAAAAGGGAAAATTAAAAATTGACAAATGAATTTACACAGGATCCATGAGTGATTTGGTTAACAATATCAAAATTTGTTTTTGCAATTTGATTTCAAAGTGTATTGTTCAGCAATAAGCTGAATGGCAGAGTAAGTGTATTGCAGTGGTATCCTTGGAAAATTTCTTGTTTTATAGGCCATATAAGACACATCTTACTGTAACAAAGTATATCTGTGGCTCAGCTTTTAAGTTGTGCAAATTGGTAATAAATTAAGGACAATTTTAAATCTCATGAATATGAATATGTATTCTGAAATGCATTTTTATCTTTCCCTTTTTAATGCCAGGTTTCACTAATAAGCAGATGTCTTTGAGGGGTTACCTCTAACAAGTATAGGAATGCCCAATCCACATTAGATCCCATGCATTTGATAGTATTTACTCTTTATTGGTCACCTAATTAATATCCTACAAGTAATTAACAGAGGACTATTAATCTGCCCTTAACTTGTATGTACAAATAAATAAATATTGTATCTTCCTGTCCTTAGCATGCTGTGTGTACACAACAACTTCAAGTACTATCCTACAGAAGAGCAAAATGATTCCTTTCACACTGTATCCATTTGTTGATGAAGTCAAGTTTTTTTTTATTTTCTTTTCCTTTTAAGCTTGCTGTGGCCTTAATGGTAAAGTTCTTCTTTATTTATAGAATATATATATCAAGTGTGATGGCCTACATACAATATTTGATTTCATGACATAAGATATGATTTTACTCTTGAGTTTGTGTTGCTATCTTGTCTTATATTTGACTTATATATAGTTAGTGTGTCTTATTCTGTGTTTTTATTTGTCCTGTCAACCTTCTTTTGAGTAACACAAAGGTATGTATTTCTTTTCATTTCCATCATATCAGTATGTTTATTTGCTTGTAATTCGATGCTCAGTAATAGTTATGCGCTCACACACTCACATACAAGAACGCTCACAGTAAATTACTGTAGTACTTCTTACTTATGCCAATATTACTCATCTGAGTCATAATGTGTTAGTATTTGCTGAGTTTACATTATTCACACAATAAAAGTCAAAATAATTTCTAAAGTACTTAAATACTATCAGATGAGCACCAAATTATTACAGGTAGATATGGCATCAACAAAAGAATAGTTTCTGAAATATTGCAGTACGTTGTTAGACGAATTGTGATTATGAATACTATTATAGTTTTTAATACTAGTAACTAATGAAGAAAAACAAAATTTTTAGTACTTTCAGTAACAACAAAAAAATCTTAAATTTGTTAACTTTACAACTGCCACAATATTGCAGGGATATAAACCATTACGTATTAGTTAAGTATAGTCACGTTTTCACATGAACTTTACCACCATTCACGTTGCCATGTAAATCTATCCCTTTGAACAGGAAACCACAAAAATTTATCTATGCACTTCAGTCAAATTACAAAAATCTCTACAGACAAGAATACCAAACGTTCACACCATAACTTTTTTAATCATTTCAGTAAAACTGAGCGTGATCATAGGCCTACATTTCCCCTTTATTCATTGTAAACTCACCTGCTATGTATTTCAGGAAGTTTGAGTCATTGTGTTTACCAGTATCTTTCAAACCAATCGCTTGATTGGTATGGTACTTTTAAACAGAGTTTCTCACACCCACCCCTAAATTTTGATAATAAAATCCCATGTCCAAATACAGATTTTAAAGGCACCTTACTTTTTAATTAATTCGGACAAGCACTCTTGGGATACTTATCCCTCCAATCATCCACCCTTCCTCATTCTTTAAACCTCACTTCTCCCTTTCTCCACAATATTTTTTAAGTAATTGAATGTTTTCAGGCACATATTAGCATTGCAATTTTTCAACTGAACAATGTAGTATGATGAAATGAGCTAACGACCTACATGGCTATACAGTCAACCCCTGCTGTTTGCAGACTCACCCATTCGCGAATTTTTCTATGGATCATATATACCCATTATTTGTAGAAAATTTTCCTATTCACAGTATTTTTCATGGAGATATATACAAAAATTACATATTGCCTTTTCATAAAATTTTTGTGACTAAATGCACTTTTTGTGCTAGAACTATTGAAATACTCAGGTATAAGTATTTTATATAGGGGTTTTTTGTTTTAACTATCAAAATATAGGTATTTCTAAGCATTTTTAGAGGGGTTTTAAATATTTGCCGATTTTAGCTATTTGTGGCGGGGGCTGTGGTACCCATTATTTTTTATTATGTATGTAGAACAGTGAATTTAGAATAGTAAACATGAAATAACTTTTCATCTTAAAATTATACACACAAAATAAAAACAATCACATTCGTGAAGAAAGTAACATACACTACAGGTTGTAATGACATAAAGGAAGAATAGGTAAGCAGAAGAATATTGGAGTCGAAGAGGAAAGTTGGGGGTAGTGAGAACTTTACTGTAGGTAGTAGATACTCGGGACAAGTTCGGTGTAACCAAACTCGTAAGTCTGAAACTGTTAATCAGTTTGCTGGCTACCCTATCAAATTTAAGAGTAAAGTGCTTAAAAAAACTGAATTTGGAAATTCATTTTATTACCAAAAATTAGGGGAGGGTGTGAAACACACTGTTGCAAAGTAACACTGATCCATCAATTGATTTGACAGATAAAGGCAAAAACGACAACTAAAAATTCCTGAAATACATAGTAACTTAACCTGTAGTGAGGTAAATGCCATTTCAAATATTCCCAGAACATATTCTGCTCATATTACTATTTAAGACATTAAACCAAAGCTGGCAAGTTAGTTGCTCATACTCTCTTCCTTATTGCTTATATTCTCTTCCATACTACAGTTTTAGCATTAACTTGAAATGGTTGATTACTATTTGTGTTCAATGCATTTCCGGTGACAGGGTGAATACCTATGGCTTTCTTGAAGTTAAGCGTCATTTTCTTCTTATACTTGGTGTGACCTATAAACACATTTGAATACTTGTTCCTTCAAACTTTGCATTATGCCAATATCTTGGCAATTGTACTTTTTCTCTGCAATGGAACTCAACCACCTTAATAACTGACTGTGCATTAACTTAAATCGGATTGGGAATAACTTTGAACTTGGTGGTGTGTTCTTGCTCACATCCACTTATTAGTTTCTTCTAGTTATATGTTGCAGAATGGAAACTATCATTCAGTTATAGTTAATGAAATCACTGTTATTTGTAAGAATGTTGAAGTGTACAACAAATGTAATTTTCCATTTCCCAATTACCTGGCATAAGAGTCTTTAGTTTATTTAAACAGATGAATTAGGGGGAAGGTTGTTTTAATATGATGTCTATCCATTTTTGGCAAGAGTTTGCTTGAGGAAGGTTGGATCTGATGTACTTTATAGTATGCCAATATCTGTAAATGAGGCAAGCTTGCTAATGTATTGTTCCATTATAAGGAGCAATAAGGATACTTTTCAGCTAGATACTTGTATTTATTGGAACTCATTTGTGTGACTGCTGTACATACATGGAGAGAGAAAAAAAAGAATTAGGCTGACTGAAAATTTACACCTTGTAGGATATGTTACTCACATTTACATTTTTATAAGAACTTTTAGCCCTTTCATCAGGAAATTAACAATCTGTAGTATATATTATTATTGTTGGTGACTGGTGCCAGTGATCATGAATCTACAGTTCATTTTATGTCTGAATGTAACGCAGATTTTGATTTTACTCTGAAAAATACAAAATAGTTCACAGTCAAGACCATATAAATTCCTGATTATTGTGCTGAAGGTGTCATTCATTGTTTTGATATTTTCATCTCATTGAAAAAAATTGGCTGAATAGTTATGTAATACAAATATGTCTCAAAATTACAGGCTTTTTTTATGGTGTTGCCTTCAAATATGCATAAATATATGTTGTATACAAATTATTACCATTGTGAACTGGATATTATCAATGGTATGCAATACAACAAGTTCAAAGTTTATTTATTACTCAAGGGATGCATGTATACTTCATATAAGTAATTGTGCACAGGCATAAGTATACATAATGTACATGGCATGGATGTGCATGCATATGTATACAGTATACACAATATTCATGCATTTATAGTTAGACAAGCACCCACATAGGTATAGCTACTGTCATGACCACAGAGTTGTTGCCAGAAATAAAGATTGAAGCTAAATTGGGAAGTTTCTCATCATAATGTACATCTTGAAATATTCCATAGTCAAAGATATACAAGAAGATTACAGGGTAATCAACAAGATGGCTCTCGTCTGTGTAGTAGAACATGGCAACTGAAGGTTTTATCACTCTATAGTATTTTTAAATTAAGGTTTGATATATTTATCATAGCTTTAAAAAAAACATACATGCTGAATTCCAAACAGAATTGGTCAGCAATATTGGTACGATTGGTATCTAAGGTAACACAGTACTCGCATGCACTAATCAGTATTTTAGTTTGAAAAGTGCATGCACTTCAGAATTATTTAAATATACTGTAACTTAAATAATTTTGGTATTACACATTTCTAATCCAGTCTTTTACATAAACTATTTATATATTTGTTTAATGTAAGGCATGAATGCTGTGTTTATAACAAGGTGTACATGGGGCTAAATCGAATTAGTATGAAATTGTAAATTATCTGGTACTCTATACATAAGTACAATATACAGTATTTAGAAGGGATAAAAGATACATAGTTGATGTAATAGTAACTACATTCTGGTCTCTAATGTGATAAGTACTATTGACACTACCATCTGTATGGTTCATACAGTGACAGTCCTGAGTATTATAAATGAAATCATACTGTTAAGATGACTTTTGCTTCTGGTGTGTTATAGTTATAATATAGATGAAATGTTGTTGCCTTTAGATACAGCAGACACATTTTGATGTTTCATTTGTATTGCTAAAAGTTTAAATTGTTGGCAGTGATGAAGGCCTGTAAATTATACCAACATAGATTTCTTTATTCAATGCCCATTTTTCCAAAATGTCAACGAGACATTGGGTATTCAGTACTGTTAGGATCAGCTTACTTGTTGTTGATAACACTCATCAGCTAGTGTTTCTTCTCTGTCATATATACAGTCCAAATTAAATTTCATGGTTTATGGCAGCACTCTGCAGAAGTTGTTATCCCATCAGGGTTCTGAATATTTATGAATCAGGGCAAGGAAAGTCTCACAGTGCTTAACACCTAAAGTGGTGAACGCAGTGACATCACCATTACAGGTCTTTACAGGCAGTTATTTACTATACTGGAGCAATGTGATTAAAAAGTAAACATGTTGGAGAATTGGGCCATGTATTGAAAAAGATTCTGACTACTGGTGGAGGATGATGAAATTAAAATCAGCATGATTTAACTGGGTTTGTTTAGAACATTGCAAAACTCAGTGGCTTGAATACAACTAGCTTGTCTTGCTTATGATCCACGTTAGAATTCTAAAGATTTTAAATGCTTTATGATTTAAAAAAATAAATGGCTTTGATGTAATGGATAACTATATGTAACTTATTGTTTATGAAAAACTGTTAATAATATTACCCATTCTTTTTCAGTCTCAGTTCCAGATACGGTACTCGCCTACCATAAGGAATATTTTGAAAGAGGTTCGAAGATTTCAAAAGCAAAAGAGGTAAGGAATTGCATCTTGATTTGTTTTATGTCCTTATTTAAAGATTAAAATGATCTGTCTTGATGTATTGCATTATGGATAGGCATTTTATCACAAATCTCTCAGTATGAATGCTTTTATAGTTATCCAGTCTTTGGAAGTACTGTTAGTATTGAAAATACTAATAGAAAGGAATATACTTCAGCTGTTACATATTTTGGCAGTTCTGAAATAATGAACAATATAAGAAATTCTATAGAATGGTGATAAAAAAGGTACGATAAATTCTGTCAAGTGTAAGAAGTTATATTGATTTTTTGTGGGGTCTTCTGAAAGCATAGTTCTTTTCAAATCACATCGCATCGAAATGAATAAAGAAAAATAATCCTGAATAAACTTTGACTTTCAATACTGATAAATCTTTATTTATTGCCTTTGATTCAGTGTTAGCTTTACTTTCTGGCATTCAGTTTACATGTGTCCTATGAATTCTGTTGTTGCCAGCTTTTATTATTTGATTATAATGATTGCATATTTGAATTTTTACTTTTTTTTTATAAATGAATGTTCAATAAAGTACTGGTTAAACTTTTTGCTATTGTGGAATGCATGATTTTATTTGTATTTATTTCAAGACTTGAAATAATCTGTTTTGTGTTTGTGATAGCATAGTCAAAGTAGAACAATGTTGTTATGAACAATCTTTTCATGGAAATGCTTATGGTAGATTTGCTGAAAGTAGTACTGTACTTGATTATTTGTTCTTAAAATTATGTTAAAAGAAGGTTTTTCTGTAACTGATCTTTTTTTTTCCAAGATACCTCTTCTTGTGTATTTCTTTAAACCTTTTTTGAAGTTACTGTTTATTGTTGCTGTATCCACTACATACGTATATATTGTTTTTGATATGTACTTAAATTTTTTCATAGGATGGATTTAAATTTTTTCATAGGATGGATTTGGTTTTGCACCAACACAGGTTTCTTCCATAATTTAATAACTACAAACTTGTTTTATATTCTTGATGTTTATATTATTCTTAATATGTATAGTAGTATTCTCATCCTATTATTCTCAGTATTTATGATTTTATATTTTTATGATTATACATAGTACTGTTTTAAGATTATATTATTCTTTGTGTTCTAATATTTAAATATCACAAAATAGGTACATAAAAGCTCAAAAGATTTTTATGTACAATTTAAACTCTACAATGTATCATCTTTCAGTTTTTCATGCATATGATTTAGTATTGGAAATAGTTAACTTATACTCTGTTTAAAAACAAAAAAGTGTCTCATGAAACCTGCTATAAATTTATCATTGGAAATGTAGAAATCATGATTTTGTATTTCCTTTAAATATTTTTGCAATGCGTAGTACCACATAATGTAGGAGATATATTCATTATGTACTTATTCTATATGTTTTAGCTTCTGTAATGGTATTCCTTTTTTCATTTTTTACTTTCTTAATTAAATTTTGCATGGATGACATGTAATCATACTAACACAATAAGCTAGATATACTGTAATTTAATGCAGTATTTGGCTTCTGTGGTCATTTTTTTTTTAAACAAAAATACATTTTGGTGATATGATAAAGGAGCTAGGATTTGTAGATGTTATATTTTTCATTCAGTCAGCAGCGACGTACACAGTCTCTTAGCCGTGGGGACACTGTAGATGACGGGTACTACAGAAGAGATTGCAGGTAACGAAAATGTAGTTCACCACTAGATTTTCTGGGCTTTTGTAGGACCTTAAGTAATGCTTTTCATATGTAACAAAAACTGAAATGTACCATGTAACAGTGTAAAATATAACAAATCTTGTGTAGGTAATGAGCTCTGTTGAACTTTGCTAGTTTATTGTACTTACAGTAGTTTTGAATGCATTTAGTAACTTCAGTACTTGTAATTAATCCCCTAATACCTCTGGTATTGGCAGTGATCCAACACTCGAGCAGGCTTGGTGTTATTTGGTGTACTGCATATGACTGGAATGACCAGTATTGTGACTCAAGTATTAGGAAATATGGTTAGGCCATTATTTACGTTAGAAATGCAGACATCTCAAGCCTCTTCCTGGACTCCAATTCCATTTAAGCAATATGGTAAAGTAATTGTACAGCTTCAGTGTCAGTTTCTTGCTAAATTATGAGCAATTTATAGCGTAGGGTCTGTCAGTGTTATAGATTTTAGTGTGCAATAGAAATTGCAAACTAGGCTGCAACTACTTTTAGAAAACAGCCATGTTGCAACATTCCAGAAACTATTCATTTAGAAACTCTAGATCTTATATAGATGGCCTAAATGTTTATAGAGCATGAGAGCAAAATAACAGTTTACCATAAGGAATAGAGTAAATTATATTGTATAGTTCCTAAAAAAAGTTAATTGTAGATGAAATCAAATATGGGACATAGGAGTCTTCCTGTTAGAGAGAAATGTGTATTCATGAAAGGTATAAAGTAGATTTAATCTATTGTAGGCATGGAATTTTATGAACATTCTTGTACAAGTCTCTAAAAGTCATTAACAAAAATGCATGAGGAGATGACATGTTGCAATAAATTGTGCAACCAACAATGATCTTTCTTAGAACAAGGATTAACACTGCCTGGACAAATCTAAACAAATAAAAAGAGAACAGAAGGGAAGGGAAGAGAAACGAGTGAACCCTGGAACTATCCATTAGAAAGGGAGAAAATTTTAGAATTTGGTTCAATATGCATTTAAATCCCCATCACATAAATAAAACAGGGCAGGGATAAAAGGAAGATGGGTGAATTTGTTGAAATTTATAGATATTGACACTGGTCATCCAGAATTTACGCAGGGAGTACAAGACTATTAAATGAGAATATAAAAGATTAAAGTGAGCCAAAATGCATGTAGACTACTAATTAATAAATGTAGCTACAAAAGTATCAAGGCCATCTCTTACTAAATTAAAACTCTAAAGTTGAGTGATTTTACTCTTCCGTAGCAAGTAAAGATGTATCGGATCACTTCTGCAGTAGAAATGCTGTTGACACTGTAGGTCTCAAACTTTTATCAGGTGAAAGCCAAATCTTATGGGGAATGATGGAAATGAAAAAACAAAATGAATAGGGATAGTTATGACGTCCAACCCTAATACATTTTGGGCTCTCCTCTTAGGAATAAAACTTGATCAGAGTTTCTGTTTAAAAACCAATTCAGAAATAATAAATTGTAGGCTTCAATTGGACTTTCTATCAAATGGTACATCAAAGGATAAGTCCGTCGGAGGATGAAGAGTGAATGAATGGATTGTTAAAAATTATTTGTCCATCTCAATTATTAACAGTGCAAACATTGTATGTGTGTACTGTACTAGGCACGACACCCTGAATAGTGTAGTGCAGAGAAAACTGCATTACACGGAAGGTGATACAGAATTGACAAAACAACAAGACATATTATTGGATTCTTTCCAAAAATGGTACGACAGTGACAATATTGAAATGTATGATGTACCTTGTAAGAAAATTGTATTGGTGGAAAATATATATTGGGCAAATTATACCTCTAAGAATCAAAACATCAGGACAAAATCAAGAAATTAGACCATATACCGTATGTACAGTACTCTATTCCTAAGTCCCTCCAGTGCAAAAACTTGCAAATATAACCATACGGCTTAAAATTGTAACGGTGATCCAAGATAATTCATTATGTAGATTGAGCGACTTTGCAGCTTTATGGAATCATGGCACACCCCATTGCATCAATGGTTGTCAAAAGCACTATGTTATGTCTGGAAGAGACTGAGCCATCATATGCAATACAGAGCTTAAAAGCATTAGAAGACAGAAGGACTGCCACTAAAAGAAGCAAAATTTTAATAGAAATTAAGAGTTTCAATAACTCCAAAAATTCTACACACAAAACTTAGTTTAAAATAGGCTTGACAGAAATAACACAGGAAGTAACGGATCAAAGCAGAATGTATGACTAGTGATTTCAATGAAAATAACAAAACCCTTAAATTCAAAGGAAGAAATCATAACCAAAAATAAGTGAACTCCTCAGTACCAAACAATTTACAGCAGAAGGTTGATCAAAAGTATCAAACATAAAGAAATAATAATGAGACCAAAAGTGTAATCAAAGGTTAAAAAAAAGGATTAGATCACACCACTCCTAGTCGTAAGAATAACGGTGAGATATGGGGAAAAAACAACAAAGAAAACATTGAATGATGATTAAGAAACAAAAGTTTAACCTATAACTCTGTGCTAACAACTGGACTCTCAAACCCAAAAAATAACATTTCCAACCTTAACCACACTATTCAATAGAGTAGAAATAAGTTAATGAGATGATTAAATATAAGGTGTAGTTATTTCATTGCAGTTGAAATGTGCTCTGTTGTAGCCATGGGGAATATTATCCGAACCTCAACATAAAGGTAGAAAGTTAGGCCATTGTTTCAGGACTTATTCCTTGAAATAAGGGATTTTAACCTCATTCAATTTTATGAGATTTTTATGGCATTTTGAGCTTGAGTCAGTAATAATAATTGAAAATAGAAAAGGTAGAACAAGTTAATGTAGAAAACACTATTGGAATATTGACTGAATGCAAGTAGTAATTCCATGACTTTTGAAAGTCTGAGGTACACTTATAATTTGCAGTAGGTATTACCTTTTGGATTTTAAATGTTTATTGTACCATAATTACACTTTATTTTTTTAGCCTATACAGTAATTGTTATTTATGCAAAAGTATGTTTAATGTAAGTAAATTTAACTTGAACTTACTTAGTCGACAGTAAATGTTTGAAATGGCTTGTGGTGCTTTTTTTTCTGTAAGTATTTCAGTACCAGTTATTTCTTTTGTGCAAAAATAGATCTGAGACAAGAATGTATTCTGTCCAAAGTGTTATTTTCTTGTACATTATCATCAACTTCTAGAATTAGTTTAGATTTGCTTTATAGTTACAAGCATTTTCTATGGCAATGCTTTCAAATGCAAAATCTACAGCTATTTTTGTCTTCATTTGGCTATATAGTTCTTTTATATAATATATATACATATATAATAATTATATATGATATAGATTATTATAATTAACTATAATATATTATATATATATATATACTCTCTCCTTACTATAAGTCGTGTGTATAATATAACGTATTTTATATTAACGTATATATCTTATATTAGTTTATATATATATATATATTATTATATATTATATATCTATATTATTATATATTAGATCTATATATATATTAATATCATATATATATATAATCATATATACTCTGTAATTTATCTATATAGTAATTACTATGCAGCACCCACACAACACACTCTTAGCTACATTCAGTACGTAATATAATTAGTGGTAAGTAGGTGTGTGTATATATTGGCAAATATTTACAGACTTATTGGGGATTTTTGTTTTTTGATATGTAAAAACAAAACAGTTTAAATATGGTATGATTAAAACTTTTCATTTCTGGGCTCAGCTCGTGTCGCTTGCGCGAAATATCCTTTAATCTATTATTTCTAGGGTAAATGTACTAACACATACAGAGAAATAAATAAAATAAAGAAAAAGGTCAGTATAACTGACTCGCTCACCCTCTAGGAGGGTGTCGGTATGAACACTAGGCGAGTGAGACCACTACCACGAGCCAAAAGCCAAAAGAAATCTCCCACTACAAAACCCTCCAAGAGGGGAGCCGTCCCACAGAGAGAGCAGCTCGTACTACTACTACTCCATCCCATGCTGCCGACTGCTGCGCCTCTGGTGGACATCCTTTTCAGTTAGCTCGCACGAGTCTCACGTGTTATTTTTTTTTCTCTCTGTGTATTTTGTGCCCTTTCTTCGGATTTTCGATAATGGAGCGTGCAGCTATTGCAGCAGCTAAGTTAAGTACTCAGTATTTACGGTTAGTTGGTTTTTTCCGTCCCTGAGACAGTATTTGCCGTTTTTTAGGTATAAATACGTTCTCGGGGTCGGAAGCATGGCAGCATGGTCCTGCCGCGTGATGGGTTCGTTCTTGGTCTCCCATACCTAGAACATCCCTTATTCGTTTACGCTCTATTTTGATTATCCGCTTTATTTAGTTTAAGGTCTACTCAGGTTATCATGCATGCATGTATATCACTTATGTAGGCTTTTTTCTATCCAGATCCTAGTCCAGGTTCTTAGTATCGGCCCCTGACTAGCTTTGAGTGGTAGACTTGCCTTCGGGTTAGTCGTACACTCCTGGATTTTTTCTCCTTTTCTGCTTTTATTTTACCTTCTTTCTTTCATTTTTATTTTATTTATATATATATATTTTGTCATTGTTAGGTTAGTTTGGCGTCTGGCTTAGCCTAGCTCCCGGCTCATAGAGCCTATTCTACCGCTGATCAGTTCGGTTGCTTCCACATAGCTTCTCTCTGATCAGTTGGTTTTAGCCCTGTGGGCCTATATACTACCGCTTTTCAGTTCAGGTTGCTTCCCGATAGCTTCTCTCTGATCAGTTGGTTGCCTAGGCTTGGTTACCGTATCTCAGTTTACCCCGCCTCGTGGTCACTGCGTGATCACGGGACAGCCAGACGCCTGCCCAGTCCCCCCCCCTCCCGCTCTTCCATAGAGTCGGGCGGGGGTGGGGGTGGGCCGGTCTGCCATGCTCGCCTCACATACCCGAGCCTGCCTCCCCCTCTCCCCTCCGCCGGAGGGGCTAGGGAGTCGGACAGACCCAGACTGGTCCCGACCTCTCCGCTTCTCGGTCCGGCCGGGTGGACGTTGTGGGGGGCCCTGGCCTTCCCCCCCTCCGTTACTGCCTTGTCGCTCCGGGCTAGCTCGAGCCTGTATGTCCTCTCGCCCTTCCCTCCTTACTAGAGCTCCTCCCTGATCGGAGTCCTGGTATCCAGCGGAAGGAGCTAGTCCACCCATTAGATGGACCGGAGCATACAGTAGGTCTCTTACTAACCTTACCGTATTGCTGAGTTCTACACTCCGCTTCAACTGGACCTAGTCCGGTTCGCTTGTGTTTATTTTGGTTTAAGTTATCTTTAAGTTTATCTTAAGTATCTTAAACCCATCCCCCCCCTCCCTTTCAATATTTTACCGGATCTCTCCGGGATTATAGCCTATTCAGCAAACAATGCAGGGAGGGGTTATGCCCAAATTTTTTTCCGAGCTCCGGCATGTAACGGAGTTCTTTTGTCCTTTAGTCTGTAAGTGATACCCCTTTAAGATACTCATGTGTCTTCCCACTTACAGGCCACCAACTGTGAGCATCCGGGATGTTCCGCTACACTTCAGGACCCCTGTGGACACGAAGTTTGCCGGTCCCATGCTCCATGCGCGACTCCGCACGGGGACATCCAGGTCTGGTACCATGAGACGTGTACCATATGTTACGATCTGGTGAGCCAGCTTTTGGGAAGGCGTAAGTATTCCATCTCCGGTAGCTGCTCCCGCTTCTTTTAGTACTTAAGTTTTCATCATTTACTTTAACTTAAGGCATCTAGTTTAAGTTATACTCTAAGTTTTAGTTTTTAAGTGATTCTTAAATCTAAAATACGCCCCTCTCTTACAGGCTCCGGCAGTAAGGGATACAGCACTGGCTACCCTGCGGGCCTGGGTCGGAGGTTTTGGCAAGAAAACGCCGCCAAGGGTCAGCCCTACATACTTGAGAACGATTAGCACTATTAATCTTTCCCGGAGCAAGGCGACAGGGTACGTCGACCCAGTAGAGGCGGACCCGACTATTGCCTTCATCCAACAACAGCTGGCGGCCTCCTTAACTGAACAAGACCAGGATATCTCCACGATGTCGCAACCCTGGATATTAATGTTGAACCGATGGTAGGTATAGACGACCTGTTGGTCAGGTAAGTAATGCAGGTACCCAAGGGTCACCCTTGGTGTGACTGTCTCTTCTACCCCTGCAAACCTCTCCATCCTTCCAAGGCTTTACGGGTGATGAATTATATACTCCTCCTGAGGCTTCGGTTAGACCTAAGATCAAGTCTAAAGTGATGACCTTGACTAAGACGTCATCGTCTTCGAAGAAGACGTCCTCGTCTCTTCTCCTCCGCGTAAGTCTCCGGCTCGTAATCCCTGCCCAGACAGGTCTAAAGGGTCTAGCTCCGGCTCTAAGTCCTCGAAAAGTAAACCCAAGGAGAGATCTCGCACCCGGCAGTTTCACCAGTTCCACTACCTTTGGTTCCTATTCAGAGCCTCCCCTCCACCTCCGCAGCAGCTCCGGCTTTGGACTCCAATGCTGGCCTGTTGCAACAGGTGGGCGACCTAGTGGGGTCCCTTAAGAGTAGTATGGAACAAATGATATCTCGCCTGTCAGACAGGATCACTTCTCAGGATTCTGTTATAGCCGGGCTAAGAGAAGCCCCTCTAGCCTCTCCCTCACTCTCCAACACTAGTGGATCTCAGCTTCCTCCGTATGACTCGCTTCCCACGCTTGCTCCATGAACAACCCTTGGAGAGTAGCGTCATACGCCCCCTTCCAGGATGGTCTCATCTCCATACCGGAGTTTGGAACTCGAAGAATAGAGGACTTCGAGTTCTACCCGGAAGGCCTACAGCCTCCTTTCATAGGCTACGCAAGGCTCACGCCTTCGGCTATGGTTCGGGACGATAGGGTACCAAAGGAGACAGTCCTCTATTCTCGAGACCAGATCAGAGAGAATGGCTCAGATGTTTAGAGGACATGGATTGTTCGAACACCAAGATACAACCATTTTAAAAGTCCCTTTACCATTTTCACAAATGGATGAGAGTACCCCGCTCCCGTTCCTAACCAAGATAGCAAGGTCGACCATCTCAGCAGCCAGAAGGGGGAACCCATGCCTCAGTTGAAAGAAGCAGATCCCACATCTCCGTTGCTCCCTTCAATCGGAGAATTGTGGGAAGACTTGCCGAATACATTCTCAGCTGGCAAACTCAAACCGGACTGTGCTATGGAGCAGTTTGGTGAAAAGCTACCCAGGCTCCCAGATAGTCTTATTCAGGCTGAATTTGACTCAAAATCACGACTAGCCAGATCAATCAACTCGATGGCTATGTCTGAGGTAGCAACCATGGCTTATGGTTCAGAACCAATTTTTAAGCTTATGACCAAAGCCCTGACTCAAACGGTGCGTCAGATAGTTCGAGTTTGCCACTGCTAGAACGAATTGTAGAAAGCATGTCCTGCTAGAGGCAACCATTCGACATGAACCGAATAGGTTACTCTCTTCTAACATCTGGGGCGCAGATCTCTTCCCAGAGGCTATGGTTAAGGAAGTACAGGCGAGGCTACGAGGTTGAACCAGAGCCTTAAAGACCGTTGGGTCTTACGGCTAGGAGGAGGGCAAGACCTGACACCTAAAGGTAAGGGACAGAGGAACCCAGACGTTTCCAACCTTACCAAAAGAAGCAACCACGCTTTCCTCAACAAGTTTTCCAGCAATGCCGTTAGTGCAGACAGCCCAACCCTCCACGTCTAAAGGTCAATCACAGCCAATTTATGTGATATCCCCTCAGCCTCAACCCTCCACCTCATACGCCATCTCTCCAGCTTACAATCAAGCCTTCGAGAGTCAAGCTTCTCAGAAGTATGACCGCTCGGGGCGGGAAGGGAGGCAGAGGTAAGCGGTCCTTTCGTGGAAGAGGATCGGGAGGCCCCTTCAATAGGGGAAAGCACTTCAGAGGAGGCCGAGGTGGTTACCAGAACCAATGAAGAACTTCAGGTAGGAGGGAGGCTGTTTCACTTTCGCCACCGGTGGAAACTTCAGCCAGTGGGCTCAGAGCATAGTGTCAAAAGGGCTGGGTTGGAGCTGGTTGACGAACCCACCTCCAGCCAGACCTTTCCGTCAACTTCCTTCCAAAGAATTGACAGAGTACGCGGAGGACCTCCTTCAGAAAGGAGCTATAGCCAAAGTCAAGAGGTTAAAATTTCAAGGTCGCTTGTTCAGCGTGCCAAAGAAAGGCTCACACAAAAGAAGGGTAATCTTAGACTTGTCCCGCTTAAACTTAGCCATCCGCTGCGACAAGTTCAAGATGCTCACGATCTCACAGGTGCGGACCTTACTTCCCCGTGGGGCCGTCACCACCTCTATCGATCTTACAGACGCCTACTATCATATCCCTATTGCAAGACACTTCCGTCCGTATCTGGGATTCAAGATAGGAGATCAGACATTCTCCTTCAAGGTAGTTCCATTCGGGCTCAACGTGGCACCCAGGGTGGGGTTCACGAAGCTAGCGGAAGTAGTAGTGCAACAGCTCAGAGCGCAAGGGATTATGGTAGTGGCGTATCTCGACGATTGGTTGATCTGGGCCCCCATCAGTCGAAGAATGCAACAAGGCCACACTGAAAGTTGATCCGAGTTCCTAGAATATCTAGGATTCAAGATAAACAAGTCCAAGTCGAGATCTACTCCAGAGTCAAACTTTCAGTGGCTAGGCATTCAATGGAATCTATCCTCACACACTCTGTCGATTCCATCTACCAAAAGGAAAGAAATAGCGAAGTCAGTCAAGCAATTTCTAAGTCACAAACTAGCATCCAGGAGAGCTCAGGAAAGGATCCTCGGCTCTCTCCAGTTGCATCAGTAACGAACATCTTGATGAAAGCCAAACTGAAAGACCTAACCAGGATCTGGCGCTCACGAGCAAATGTCAGGTCCAGGGACAAGCTATCCTCAGTGCCTCTGATTCTAAAGAATCGGCTTCGGCGTGGGCAAAAGTCAAGAATCTATCAGTGTCAGTACCCCTTCAGTTCCCTCCACCAGGGATCACATCCACACAGACGCGTCCTTAAGCGGCTGGGGAGGGTACTCCCAAGTCAAAAAAGGTCCAGGGATTTGGTCACCCAGTTCCGTCAGTTCCATATAAACGTACTGAGGCAATGGCAGTGTTCTTGACTCTGAAAGATTACTCCCACCAAAGTACTCCCACATAAAGCTAGTCCTGGACAGCGCAGTGGTAGTACATTGCATAAACAGAGGAGGCTCCAAGTCACGTCATCTAAATCACGTCATGATAGCCATCTTCTCCCTGGCAGACAAATTCAGTTGGCATCTTTCCTCCACCCACATAGCTGGAGTGAGAAACGTCATAGCAGACGCCCTATCCCGATCAGTACCCCTAGAATCGGAATGGTCACTAGACGAAAGTTCGTTCAATGGATCCTTCAAAGAGTCCAGGGCTACAGGTGGATCTCTTCGCATCCCAAGCGAACCACAAAACTACCTGTTATGTAGCCCAACCTGGACCCTCTGGCTTACGCCACGGACGCCCTCCTAGCTCGACTGGAACAACTGGGGGAAGATTTACGTCTTCCCTCCAGTGAATCTCCTTATGAAAGTATTGAACAAACTCAGGACATTCAAGGGTCGAGTGGCTCTAGTAGCCCAGACTGGCCGAAGAGCAATTGGTACCTAGCCAGATTCTGGAACTGGGCTTCGTCCCCTTCGGATCCCCAGTGTCCCAAAGCTCTCCCAGTCAGTACAAACGAAGACTGTGTTCGCTTCCTCAGGGATTCTCAAAACCCTAACTTTATGGATTTCATGAAGTTTGCGGCAAAAAGAGATGCGAATATTGACCCTCAGAATATTCTCTTCCTGGAATCCGATAAAGGGATTCAACTTTGAGGCGTATGATGCTGCTGTCAAAAAGTTAGCAACCTTCCTGAGAGAGTCAGATATCAGAATCATGACAGTTAATTCTGCTATATCCTTTTTCAGATCCTATTTGAAAAAGGTTTAGCAGCTAGCACGATTACGACTAACAAGTCAGCATTGAAAAAGATATTTCAATTTGGATTTAACATAGACTTGACGGATGCCTACTTCTCGTCTATTCCTAAGGCATGTGCTAGACTTAGGCCTTCTGTGAGGCCTACGTCAGTTTCATGGTTCTTAAACGATGTTCTAAAACTGGCTTCCGAAACCAATAATGACACATGCTCGTTTATGATGCTCCTAAGAAAAAACACCTTATTTTTCTTAAGCCTAGCTCAGGAGCAAGTAATTTCAGAACTGTCGGCTTTATCCAGAGATCCGGATCATATTCAATTCCTTCCCACAGGGGAAGTTCTACTTTCTCCGGAACGTAGCTTTTTAGCAAAGAATGAAGATCCTTTGATGAGGTGGGAACCTTGGAAGGTACTACCCCTTCCACAAGATGTATCCCTTTGTCCAGTTTCAACCTTACGAGCCTTTCTATCCAGGACCTCCTCATCCTCATCGGGGCCCCTCTTTAAGAGGGAAAAAGGTGGTACTTTATCCATTAAAGGCATCAGGCAACAAATCCTGTACTTTATTAAACAAGCCAATCCTGACTCTTTCCCAAAAGCACATGATGTCAGGGCAGTAGCCACCTCAATTAATTACTTCCAACATATGAACTTTGATGATTTAAAAAAGTATACCGGATGGAAATCGCCGACAGTGTTCAAACGTCACTACCTGAAAGTCCTTGGAAGCTCTGAAATTCCAGCAGTAGCAGCGGGTAACATAGTTTCCCTGACTCTAGCTAAATTGTAGTAGAAGATTCAGTCCTCCTTTCTACCTGCCTCACCAACAGTTCGTCTATTCCTACCTTGTTCATTAGCATTCACCTTGTGTCTTAGCTGCTTTATGATTGTATAGTGCCCCTTTTGTCGGGTAGGGACACTCACAGATGATTACAATATTGATCTCATAGATGTTAAACCCCTTATTTTTATGCTAGGGGATACATCATATTACAATGGTTTACGGGTTTTGTATATTAAGTCATATACATTCCTGATAGATATTTTTGTGATTGCTCAAACGTATTTATGTATTTTTATATTAATTGCTATTACTCTTTTGATACATTTTGTTACACAGATTTCATTGATGATATGCAATCATTGTACCTATATATATGTAAATTACCTTATGTTATTAACATAATTAGTTTTAAGGGTAATTTAAGCATAGTTTTATTTTAATTTACTGTGTATATGTATCTTTTTAGCAATTATATTCATTCATTTATATTTTATCTTTTATTTGAGACCATATTTTATTTTTTTTTATTACTTGTTCACCTTATATACAATCTTGTGCTGTTTCTCTGGTACGATTTCGCGCAAGCGACACGAGCTGAGCCCAGAAAAAAGGATTTTGACGTAAGGAAAAATCTATTTCTGGGCGATTGGCTCGTGTCGCCAGCGAAATCCCACCCTACCCATCCCTTCGCTCAAGATTGTCTGCTAACTTCAGGATGGCCACCAGAGGCGCAGCAGTCGGCAGCATGGGATGGAGTAGTAGTAGTACGAGCTGCTCTCTCTGTGGGACGGCTCCCCTCTTGGAGGGTTTTGTAGTGGGAGATTTCTTTTGGCATTTGGCTCGTGGTAGTGGTCTCACTCGCCTAGTGTTCATACCGACACCCTCCTAGAGGGTGAGCGAGTCAGTTATACTGACCTTTTTCTTTATTTTATTTATTCTCTGGTATGTGTTAGTACATTTACCCTAGAAATAATAGATTAAAGGATATTTCGCTGGTGACACGAGCCAATCGCCCAGAAATAGATTTTTCCTTACGTCAAAATCCTTTTTCTACTACTCGGTTTTTCGATAATTTTTGCTGTTCACTTTTGCTTTCTGTCTTAGTTTGAACATTCAGATAGATTGAAAAAACTATATATGATTTCAGTGCTGGTTTAACAAATATGCTCTTGGTTTAAGGACTTTTAGCACTCCAAAGACTTTCAGTCCTTCATATGTTACTTTTCATGCATCAAAGTCAGCTTCCAGATAGTTACAATTTATTCAGATTAAGAGATTTTTTTTTCCTTCAGTAACCTACATTGACTTACAAAACAATCCCAAAAGTTTTATGTGGAACTTCAAAGTCTTGTAAGATATTATTCAAGTTGTTGATGCTATGTGCTCTTATATAATGAAAATGTTTCCTCACTCTCTTTCTCTCTCTCTCCTTACGGACAAGTAATGCATCAACAGCACTATCTTCATAGTTTAATTGCTTTTCATTAACCCTGGAAGTTGTAATTACGTAATTATGTAGATGACTGTTGTTAACTTTAAATAATCACTCATTGGTTTTCATTCATTTTTGCACCAATTATGAAAGCCTATCCAAGATTGTTAAAATTATGGGGTACCGTACTTAAGTAGCCCTGTATGAGTGTATATACATATACAGTTGGATGATTTTTCCTTTATGATCAGCAACAAGTCAGGAAGGCAAATACATAATTTGTACTTTTTGCTTTCATTCTTATAGTGATATATGTTTCTTAAATGCTAAAGACTTATGTATCTGCTCATGGACAGGTTCAAGTATTCAAACTGACTGATTTTGCTTTCAAATTTTACTTTTTTAGATTCTGAAATTGAATAAGAAGGTTGCGCAATGTAAATTTTGTAAGCATTCAATTATTAGTACCAGAGAAGAAATGAGGGCAGTTAAAATACAGTTGACCCCCAGTATTCGCAGGGGATGTGTACCACAACCCCCCACAAATACTTAAAACCCCTCTAAAAATACTTAGAACTGCTGATTCTGAATATTCACACACAAAAAAAAAAACTCTGAAATTGCTTATACCTGAGTATTTTAATAGTTTCATCACAAAAAGTGCATGTAGTCAAGAAAATTATATGAAAATACAGTAATTAGCAAATATTTTTCAGTGAAAAATACCGCAAATATGTGAATTTTCCACAAATAATGTGTATATATGTTCCATAGAGAAATCCGTGAATCAGTGAGTCCACCAACCTGAAACCACAAGTAGGCAGGGGTCGACTGTAATAAAATGGTTGTTGTTTATGGAAGTATGACATGATACTGATAATGCATTATAATGAAGGAATTAATTTTTTTCTTTTGTAGCATATCAAGAAAAGTTCTTATAATGTATGAAATATTTTGCTGTCATTTTCCTAATAATACTTTTTGCTGTTTTTGGAAACCAAAAGAATATTTGTTAGCAATTGGCTATTAAACTCTCCTACAATCTGATAATATAACCTGACTTTCATACAATTTAACAAAATAACAAATTGGTTTAATATAACTTTAAAAAACATATCTGTAAATAATGTTCACTTTATTTTTTCAAAGACGACATTGCCCTAGGTATGCTTTACTTACCTTATGTTCTTAGGTGTGATGAAATGAGTTATGAAGGTGAAGAAAGAGGCAGGAGCATCAAACGACAGGTAACCCATTTATTAAATAAAAATTTGACCCAAGAAAATGGGAAAAGATTTATCATGAGTTTTCAGTAGCTGCTTTGCAGTGTATTTTAATTTGACCCAAGAAAATGAGGAAAAGAATTATGAGTTTTCAGTAGCTGCTTTGCAGTGCATTATATTCCAAAAGGCTATACAGAAAGCTTTTGTTGGAGATGCTTAGGTCAGGCTGTATTCATATTGTTTTAAATAAAGATGAGCCAGTAAGTGATAGTGAGAAAAAGAGTAAATGACAGCTAGTAATATGAAGTAGATATTAGGAGTATTATGAGACTGGAATACTATTAGTTAAGTGGGTAACTGGAGTCTCCCTAATATTCTACAGCACAGGATGTGAAAAGAATGTAGATTTCCA
>NC_087203.1:80626981-80681981 GCF_015104395.2 Macrobrachium nipponense | reverse complement strand
GAAAAAATCGACCAAAGAATATGAGGTTACTCCAGTAAAAATTGGCACATTATTACAAACAGCTAAGCTAAAAGTGACAATTTTATTTTCCTTCAGTAGTCTGTAAAGCTAAAATGCATAGTGTCATGCTTCACTACATTTTCTTTTCATACAGAAGTGCTTCCCATTTTCTCCCTCCCTCTCTCTCTCTCTCTCTCTCTCTCTCTGGTATTCTGTTTACCCTTCTGTTTTCAGATACCGCAGTTTTAGCTTTTTTTATTAGTGTTTGTGATACAGTATATATGAACTATTACATTATACTATGGTGGGTTAACTAGTATTTTCATTATCTTTTTCTTGAGAATTTTTTAACCATTAGTAATTATCCTAGATACAATAGATATATACAAAGAAATCTCGTCCACCTTTATTGTTAGTATGCCTTAGGTATGATGATAATTTCATTTGTTTTTCACATAGTAGTTGTTTGGGGGGTACAGGATTTCTGTGGTGATATGCTTTTGCATTTAATTTCTAGGTCTGCTAAATCTGTAAAGGTTATCTTTGAAGAATATTTTGCATTGCAGAAGGTTTTATTTTGACAGAGTTGAACTTTGTAGATCAGCCGTTTTGTATTTTGTTGTCTTCAGTTTTTCATTTTCAGGGGAATTATTTTCCATCCTACTTTACCTGTTACATTTAGAGAAATACTTATAAGAAACTATTTAGAAATTTTGTACCATCGTAGATATAGTTCACATTTTTGAAAAATAGGTTTAAATAGGCAGTCTGTTGCATGGATTATAGAGTAACCTTTCAAATTAGGATATCTGTTTTAACAAACGGGAAATTGTTTGGGCTAATATTGTCAAATTAAATACACTTTTCTCAGAACGCCTGGATATTTGACCTTAAAAAAGAGCTATTCATGTATTATCTGTCCAGTAGTATATGAATTTATGTAGTACTTAGAAAACAAAAGTCACACAGTGAAAAATGAGCACACTCAGTTAATATAATTTTACAGAATAAATCTCATTTCCTTTTGTTATGCATTCAATACACATAAATTTCAATCTGTATTGTAAAAGTCATAACCTTTTAATATTTCTAGGCGTGGGCGGCGAGGGGGAGGCACAGCCTCGAGCGGTGAAGGAGGTGGAGATACCCCTACTAGCAGTGAGGCATCTGCAGGAGCATCAGGTGGAGGAGATGAAGGCATGATATCTACCTCTGCATACAATACTCCCACTGCCTCATTAGCAACACTTTCTTCACCTACCTCAGATGTTACACCTTCCCCTGAAGTAAGTCACTGCAATATACTTTATGTGAAAAATCGCACAAAAAGTAATACGTTGGTAAGACTAATCCCAACAGTTTTACTTAAGTTTATGTCTTGCATAAGTGTTATAGAAGTGATGATAAAACCCTAGTCATTAGTAATGACTTCAAAAGATTTCTTAGTTGTAAATATTTAGGACTATACTTCACTTATACAAAATTCATTTGCCTCAGTACATTGCAGAGCATTGCCTTTCAGCCTTACAGTTTGAGTCAGTTGCCTAGTTTATCATCATCATAAACCTTCTTATGTCAGCAGTCCCATTGAAAGGAGTTCTGTCCACCTACATGTGCCTTGTGCTTTCTCAGAAAAACTATCATCAGGTCTAGGTCTTCTTGTATCTCCCCTTGTGCCTGCCTTCTAGTCTTTGTTTTACACCATACCTGTTGACTTTTCTGATTGACTGTAATCTTCAACCATCACAATCTTTAAAATTTGTATTTTTTCTGTCCTCTTGGTACCATACCCTCTTCTCCTTTGTCTTGTTCATAATACATACTTTGCTCTGTCTATAAGTCCACCATTCTGTTGTTACACTTTTCCAAAATCTTTCACATCAGTCCCCATGATCCTGTTTTATAGATTAATATAAGCTTTAACTACCAATCATTTCTTTGTGCTTTACTAATGGGAAAGTTTAGTTGACAGTAATCTAGCTGTATCTCTCCACATCATCTGTGACACAGCTACTTTTTTCTTAAATTATCTCACTTGCACTCTAAGTACTGAAATTAAGTCTCCTTCCTGGGGAGAATTTGAACACATTCCAGTTAGAACACTGTTATTGCTTAGCCCATAACATCAAGACTGATGAGAATTATTTCAGCTCACATGTATGTACATACTATGTCTGTATGATTCAGATAAAATTTTTACCAAAGGTGAAATAAAACGTCATCACCATGAAGACATACTATTGAATATCTTCAACTTGATACTCTGAAATATATATGTACTATATATTTCACTGGTCACATTTATCAAATCTGTGTTTAATACAAAAATGGCTTCTTAACTTTATATTTTAAATATTATTTGGAGGCTTTTTTTTTCATAGGAAGCAATGAAATCTGAGAGGAAATGCATGAAGAATTTGTTCCTAAGTTATCTTCAAACCCACACTGGTTAATTGATTAAGGTAGTGGTATACCATAAAAAAAGAATAGAATTTATTTCATTTGATATAGATATATACGTACGTATATAGATCTGCAGGAACTTCCATATACATACATAACTTCAGGAAAGCCGAAGACACATGATGAGATAAAGGATTTAATCGTTAAGAAACGTTTCGCACAAGGAACTTTGTGCATCATCAGTCTGTTAAAATAAAAGTACATTTTAAATTAATAAAAAAATACAAATAAAAATTACAATCTAAAATTTAAAATCTAAAAGTTATAATTTAAAAATTAGCATACTTCAAAGTTAAAAGTGAAAAAAGTAAAATCTAAAAGTTATAATTTAAAAATTAGCATACTTTAAAGTTAAAAGTGAAAAAAGAACATTAAAACATAACCACTGAAACACCAACCATTCTCTAGGAAAGGAGGAGAGAGAATGACTAGAAATGGGATTGAGGTCTTAAAGAAAACTATGCCAGGTATAGTGGAGAGGATGAACTACCACTATTCAATGAAGGAACAAGTCTTTTGATAACCTAAAATGGAGAAGTGTTGTTTCTTGACTTCAATCTTACATTTGATGGCATGATTTTTGATATTTGAATGCTCTGGTCTACTGAATCTCTGGCCAGTTTTAAAACTATTCCCCATGTGACTGCAAT
The DNA here is from genome assembly GCF_015104395.2 of Macrobrachium nipponense. NCBI lineage: Eukaryota > Metazoa > Arthropoda > Malacostraca > Decapoda > Palaemonidae > Macrobrachium > Macrobrachium nipponense. The sequence continues at coordinate 80,678,868 of NC_087203.1, read as the reverse complement.
ATTGGATTTGCAACAGCTTCTTGTAGATCCAATGTAAATACCAGGACATCCTGGGCATGTAAATTTATACACAACATTAGACCTCATAAAAGGCTGCAGACAATCTTTAAAGCAGAACAGGGAGCCAATTTTACTTGGGTTATTTGATATTAATTTTAATTTTAAGCATGGAAAAATGAAAAAAAGTCACTGATGAGTTTACATTTTGTCAGTCACAAATACGTACAGCTTCGGTAATAATTTTGGCTGTAGATATTTACTGTCAGCTCCATAAACTCCAAGCTGTTGAGCCAAAATAGACTCTTATTCACCATGGTAACATAATTTTAGCATCTTTCACCTTATGCATAAAAAATTTCAGTGGTCATTGTGGCTATTACAATACAGAACTGGTGAATGTGACCATGAGACTTATGTTTCAGTCTATAAGGGGTGACTTTTTTAGTCTATAAGGAGTGACTTTTTTTTTTTTTGCAGATGGTTTTATTTTAGCTCTAGTAAAAAGTATCTGATCTAAGATAAGTATATATGGGCTGAATTATATTTGTATCATTTTGAGTATATTATTGTTTAAGCACTAACCTCAGTCTTCTGATAAGTGCAGGCCTGAATCTTGCCTGGGAAGGGGAATTTCTTCATTTATTTCCTCTTAGATTTGAAGGCAAATAAAAAAAAGTTTAGGAAATAGGGAAGAGGCCATTGTGACTACAGTATGCAGTATAGGTGAGGGGGACCAGTAAATGATACTCATTAGTCTATAAAATTATTTAATTAAATTGCATCGCTGTGGTTGAGGATGAGTTTATTTCAGTTCTAAAGATTTATCTGAATTTAAGATACTGTTTTGTAGTATACAAGCCAATACAAAATCATCCTCCTTGATGGTGACATGTTAAGAACTAGCCTTGCAGTCTTTTACCCAGCATGGGTTCAAATCTTATGAGAACAAAAATTTCTCCATTAAATTGAACTAGATTTTAAGATTCAAGAGGAAAGCATCATCACTTTAAAATTTTTGCAAAATGTTAAAAGGGTATCATCCTCTCCTTTCCGTTTTGTGTATTTTCCAAATTCTAGTTTTCATGTATGCCATTCTTCCATGATTTTAGCCTTCTTACAGGGTTACATCCTCTTTGACCTTGAGTTAAATCTTTTCAAAATTTTAAGTTTCTTTATCTGTGCCAAATCTACTTTGTGGAGTATTTTCTCTGTTTACTTATTGGATGATTTTGATTATCAGCAGTCAAGCAATCTCATCCACTTCATCCAAACTGTTGCTACTTGGTTTCCTACTTCTTTCTTCATACCTACTTTGTTGTCATCAAGTTAACAGAAATGTTCATCTTTTAAGAACTGGCCTGCTACCACAACATTGTACTTGTGCGCCTTTTCTTCACAATTTGCTCATATAAATTTATAGGATTGAAACGCGATCTAACATAAAGTTTCCAATCCTGAGCGTTTTGTGATACGTACCATGTTTTGTACACAGTACTTTATACTGGGTCCACCACCACTCATTTCCCACAGCATCCACATGGTCACTTTTCAATAATGTTTCCTGCTTCCTTTATTTTCTCATTAACACAAGCTTAAATTTACTAGCCCTTAGCATCTTTCCAGTGCCTTCTGCCTTCATAATGCCTCTTTAATTGCTCTTCTTGGTACACAAGACATTTTTTTATATTTTAAAATAGATGTGTAGTAGAATCTCTTCATTTTCTTGTAGTTGAAAACTTCTGCCACTGGCTAATGAAGCAGAAATTGTAGTAGCTGCCTACTGATGGTAACACAAGATGTAACACAAGAGCTTTTCTTAAGATTTGTGAATGTGTAGTATAGTCTCTCTATTATTCTATTGGTTGAAAACTTTACAGAAATATTTCCCATAAAGTCATTGTGGCTAATATTGCAGGAATGTTGGCCATTTACTGAGGGATTATTCTTATTAATCAGTGACCCAACAGACTTTATGTAAGCTATAACCACTCTTCTCTTATTACCAGCAGAGTCAAGTGTACTATCCACCATAACAAATTTTCACCTTTATCTTCACCATTAACCCTTGCTATGCATGACAGGCACTGAAAGCTTTTGGTTTATACTTGGCTGTCATATGAATCTTCTGTGAGACCAGCTTCAAGCAACTGAAAGCAGAATTCGTACCTCACATCTTGCAAGAAGACACACTTTACAGATTATATCGTCTTTCTTTCTGAAGTGTGGTATACGTCTTTTGTGGTACATAGTAACTAAGGGGATTTTGCATTGATCCTGTTAGAGAGAACCCTGAAGACTGTTTTCTTCCTGTTAGAGAGAACCCTGAAGATTGTTTTCTTGCTGAACCTTTTTCAGATGAAAAGCTTGGTAATTTACTAAGAATGAAGTATGATCACCTCATTCATATAGTGCTTTACGTACTTTTCTTTGTTGAAAGTGCTGTCTTTCCAGCCATGCTGACCATTATACCTTCTCAACTTTCAAATTATTCTTGTGTTCACATCATAGAACATTTGACATGTATCATCTCTCTCTTGTGTTTACATATCTAAACTTCTTCCTAAGGGTGATGTTTTTGTCACACTGTTTCCACACAATATGTTCAATATAACCATTTATGGTATCTTCATTTATTAGCAATGGCTCTATTGTTTCAGGCATTTTCACATTAAACAGTTATGCAATGATTTGGACAAATTAGAATGAAAAAAAGATCAAACAATCACCATTCTATAATTACAAATTACTCATACATTATAACAAATTTTGTGCACTCCAGATAATTGCAGCAAGTTAACTGCAGCAGGAAGGCAAGTACATGTACCACAATTCTGCAAGCAAGTAAAAAATCTGTACACAAAATAAAAGAATTTGGCTCTTGGGAGTAGAGAAAACTCTGGACTAACCTGAAGTTTGAAAGAGCTACTTCCACCCAGGAATCGAGGAATAGCAATACTTCATGATCACAGAAACTGAACCAATTTGCATGCTACAACTCCATGTGCATTTTCATCAACAGCTAAGGTAAAAGAACTTGACTCTTGGGAGTAGAGAACATTCTGGACTAAACTGAAGTTTGATTGAGAACTACATCCATCCAGGACTCTGGATCACAGAAACTGAACCAATTTGCTACACGTGGATTCGAAATGTTATTCCCATATGCAAGTCAGTGTTTCAAAATGGACACTAAAATTGGGAGAAAAGGTACATACAATTCAAGATCTTTAGAAGACGAAGTAATCTTTACACTGATAAGATCATACACCCTTCAAGGTCAGTAGCTATGAGACTAACACATGATGCATTGTATCCTCTATCAAGAAGGCATGGACACTGACTTGCAGGGCTACACTCTGATAATTATGGTGCTGTGACAGCAGCCAGGGAAGTATCAGATTTAATTTGCAAGAAAGTGGGAAGTTACATCACAAATAGCAGCCATATGTCACACTACTTGCTGGGTAGACCGTTATATGATGAAAATTAAGTGTGAAAAATAAGTATTCACTGCCAACATCATTAAGGACAAAAGTCAATGAGTGATTAATGTCGCAGTACCATGAGAACAAAATCTAAATTGCAAAAATTTTAAGCTGAATGATCTCAATAACAATGACTACTAAAGATCTCAGTTACCACCAAAATAACTAACCATAGAAAGTCCTTCCGTACAGTAGAAAAATAAGAAAAAGCCTCACCAGTGGACATTAAATTCAGTATAACGGGAACACAGCAAGCATAATAATGACAAAATCACAGCCTTCCAGTGGATATAAAAAAAAGCAAAGCCTAATAGCCTAGATTTTCAGATCATTGAAGCCTTACCAGCGAATTGAAGAAGAAATGTGCCTAACAGTAGACTCAAGATCTGACAACAATGGTAGAATTTACAAACCTAAAACCCCCTTAACATTGGACTAAAGAACAAAAGCCTATCCATGGATTCAAAATTTTGATATGATTAAGGAGAGAATGGACAACCTTAATTAATGACAGATACTAAACTTGGAAGACCATCAGTGGATAAAAAAAAAGGCAATATCGGCGTTTGCCTAACAATAAATAACAAGCAGCTTTAAATTTTAAAAACTTACAAAACTTAACATGTGGAATATAAAAATCAGAACCCTAATATTGGTTGGGATGAGACGTGAAACAAGCTCATCTAAAATGTAGGTTCTTTATTAGGTAAGGTTACAGTGCACGACAATGCATGTGAGCAACTGAACTCGGAGAGGGGAAGCAGCATACTGCCAGGCATTGGATTTGAATGTGTTCAGTTGCCATTTATCAACATACAATATTACATAGATGGGATGCAAGAATGTTACATAATGACAAATGCTTGTCACATATAGATTATAAGTTTCTATCTACACTTCCCTCCCACCTCAAGCATGTCTTCATCTGGAAGACCTGGGAGATCATGAGGTGTAGGAGGGTTTTTGGAGGATTCTTTTGTGTCCATGTTAATTAAGGTCCACAGGGATGTGAAGTAGAGGGATCAGCACCAGGGGTTGCTACTGGGCACAAGCACCAATTCCTCCAGTATCTGCCTACTGGGAAACCTACTTCATGGTCTCTTAACCTGCCATGGCTCATGAGGATCCCAACCTTCCCAATGGTGAAAAGTCAGATCCTGGATCGACTGTCCAACTTCTTTGGTAGGGGACGTGCATGTTAATTGTATGACCTCTGTACAAGTTCAGCTTTGGCGGCAGCATGGCAATCTTGGCTTTCTTGAGCCATTCTTGCAAGAATGAAAGGATGAGCAGGCACACAGGAGCAAAGTTTGGATTGTTTTATAACTCCAAGACGCCACAGTCAAAGTTTTACAGTTAATGTTGCTGGAGCTGGAGGGCACTGTCTTTAGTATTAGACGCTTCACAGCTTTCACCATGGCCTCGCCATGGCTATTGGACTCAGTTTGGGTAAGTAACTATAGATTATGAACTCCACATCAGTTCTGAGGCAAAGTGGGATACTGACCTCCCTGAAATATTTCCAGTAGATCCTTATGATTGCAGAAGTGGTAGTGTTGCTGAAGCATGGCCCAACTATTATAGGCCAGCCAGCCAGTCAGTCACAACAAGGATTGACTTTCTGCGCCATTGAAGTAGTCTGCTGACACACTGGAAGGAACTAGTAGGGTGGTTGTTGGTTTGGTTTTAGAGAGGTCCTGCTGGAGGCTAGGTTGTAAGAGCTGGCAAGGCTCGGATAGTACTTGTGATGTCAGAGTCGATTCCTGCCCAGTAAACAGTGTTGTGCCTGTTGTTTTGTGGCTTCTATTCCTTTGTGACTGTCATCGGGTGTCTAGTATAGTGTGTGGAAGCAAAGGGCAGCAGGAACTACAATCTTAGTCTCAAAGTACAAGTTCAGCGTTGACTAAGAGCCTGTCCTGTAGTTTCCAGAATGGGAATAAGGAATTACTCAAGTTGTAATGATTGATAAAAAATACTGAGAGCATACAGTCTTCAAGAAGGATTATAATGGCTCCTCCTCAGTGATGCATGAAGAGCTTGAATAATCCTGTCGGCAGACCTCCTCCTGGACTGCTGCAAGAGCAGTGGCAATGGTCCTGATGTATGTAACCCACCCTCTATAATTGGTTTCGTCCTGTGGTGCGAACTGGCTGATGGAGGCACACGGCAGGCCATCTGGTATGCCAAGCTGCTTGCCAGCATGCCACATTGCTGTGAACTGACATGGTAAGATTTTCTCCCCGAGACATTTTAAACAAGGATTCTCAACTGCATTCAGATGGTAATGGTTAAGAATTGGTACCAATGGGTGATGGTCTGTCATCGGTGAAAAAAGGTTGGAGGCTTAATCAGGTTCAGTTTGCACTTGGACAAAGCCCAGGTTATGGCTAGCACCTCCAACTTTTGTGGCGTGGCATGTAACAGCACCTACAAGGAAATGAGAGCCACTGTACTAAGCGGAGTCTTCCAATGCTGTAGGACATTCCTTGTCCAATGAGTTGAGAAACATCAGTGTAGGATAACTGGGAGGGCTGGATGGCTAGCCAGGGAAGTCTTCAGTCAGCAAAATGCTCTGTCCTGACCTGTTGTCCATACAAATGCACTCTTAGGACTACTCATAATGGGTCTAAGAACCTGAGCTACATAAGCTATCTCAGGCGTAAAGTCATTCAATTGATTCACTTAACCCCATGAATGAACGAAGATCCATCAAGTATGTCAGTGTATAGAAGTCCTTGGTTGCTACTACTCTGTAGGGTCCGCTGAGTGCTGTCTTGGAGATTTCAAATCTACAAAAGGTAATGCTGGAGGTAGTGACCACAAACTTGTCCTTGTTAAGTGCGATACCAAGTCAACACCAAATGGATTTAGCATAGATGGCTGAGGAAATCCTTGCTGAATAGCAGGACAGGACATGATCTACTACCTTGACACAAAACTCGACACCTTACAGAGCCATGTCTCTTAAAGCAGTGTATGCATCCTCTGCAGTGTGTAAGAACTTGGCCTTCAGATGAACACTACGGATGATGGACAACTTGGCTATTGAGGTTCTTGAGGTCAATGGTGATTCAAGGGCCCTTAACCGTAGATATTAAGACAAGCAGCTGTTACAGATGGCTTTAATGATACCATGATCTACCATGAACTGAAGCTCTGCCTTGACTTGTTCCCAGATGGTATCTGGAGAGTTGTGTTGATGGTGAAAGGTACACCATCTTCCTTTAGACAGATTCACACTGGGGGGGTCCTTCCACTGGCTTCAGTGGGGCTTTCTTCAGTTCTTGGAGATTAGCGCATTCTTGAACTCTCATAAGTCTCGCTTCCGTAGGCAGAGTGATGGCATGAGGAGGCGGCTCTATTGACATGGGTAACATACAGAAGGAGGTCTGGAAAACTGGCAGAATAATGACCAACTCTTTGCAGTGGATATATGACAGCAATGGTGTTTGGACACCTTCATGGACTTGGATCCTCACTGAATAGGATCTCTCAGCTAAGGTAGGATTGGCTGTGATGGATCTTAAGGCCGTTGTCACCATAGAGCCATCTGCGGCGAACATCGGAGTAACTCTTGCACTTCTAGGAATGTGCAGAATGTCAAAATGCTGGGGGCCCATAATAGAGATGTTGGCAACTGTCTGGCAATGTGGAAGCTAAATGCGATGTCACCATACGAGAGGGAAACAGATATTGGCTGTGGTGGCTTGATGGAAGAGGATCTTCCCATCCATGGCAGCTGGGGTTCTTTCCCAGAGTAGGTGATGTAGGCTTGGTACTGGAAGTGGCACCCTATTCTTCCAGCAGCACTTCTCATAATGTCCCGTCAGTTGCAGTGGCTGCACTGGACCTGTCTGGTGGGGCACCTCTGTGCCTTGGCCCAATACCCTTTGAGGGCGCAGTTCCGGCAGGTGCTGACTCCTCCTGGGCTCTTCTGTGTGGATCTGTGTTTGTGTAAGGTTGCATGACCGGCATGAAACACACTGTGATGGTGTAGTAGGGGTGACACTCTTTCCATGTTTCTTCTGCTTTCTGTAGTCTGAGAAGGCAAAGTACAAATCACAGAAGTGGCCTCATAGGTGCTTCATGTGATGTTAATTAACCAGTAAAGAGGCAATGGTGTCGAGAGCTATGAGGTTCTCAGTCAGTTCTTCATTCCTCACTTGCATCTTCATCTGGGTTTGCTAACAAACTGAAGCTTTACCAAGACAGGATGTCGATTTCCTCAGTAATGTGAACAAGTTATGCATAAGTCTGAAAAACTCCCCCTCTGTTTGCGAGTGAACAGCTCCTTACGACATAAATTCTTGTTAGGAAGGCTGCGTGTTCTTGAAGGGCATCCAGACTTTGTCAACACTTAATCCAGTGCCTAGGGTTGTCTACTTGAGCAGCAGCTTAGATTTAAGATTTTGTGGGTAACACTTCAAAGGGTAATGCTTCAATATAGTTTGTGTGGGGGAACAGGCCATTCCACTGACAAAATAATGGGACGACCTAACAGACAATCATCATATATTTTCTACTATCTGTGGTGATAACACCAGGTGTTGCCCATAGCTTTTATTCAGGATGTTCTTGAGGATCTCTGGTATCTCCAAGGCAATACACGTCCTCATCTGTGTTAATTGTTTCTCGCTGGATAACTTGGGCAGATCCACCATGACTGAATAACTGTCCTGTTGAAGTTGCCATTCCCCAAAAATTTTTCAAGTTGCATCTGAGCAAATGTGGGTGGGGTTCTGGGAATTTGCTTTCTGTGGAGGGGTTACTGATGGGGCTGCTACACCCTAGAGGTAGGAGCTGTAGGTGTTGAAGGAGGCGCTGGGTTTTCTTGTGGTTGCTTGCTGTATGAGTAGCTAGCCTTAGCAGAAAGGTGTTGTAGCAGTCTGCTTCCTGTTGTCTGCAAAATTCGTCCTCCACTCTGTCATTGATCCCTTAATTCTTTCTGTTGTCTTCATCTCACTTCTTTTTGTCAACTTTCCTCTCTTGGCTGATCCTGGCATGACCTCGATCCGTAATTTCTCTAGGTATTGTAAGAACAAAAAGAAACCGGCTGAATGGGGTATTGTCATCTGGGGATGCAGAGCAGGTAGGGAGTGTGAACAGTAGACAGGATGTTGTGAATGCTGAGCAAGTGGGGTGTCATCACGTTTGTCCTGAGAACATGGAGAATCTACTGTGAATAATGTTCTGGTTAACACAACCCCCCCCCCCCCCCCAACAAAGGCTTAATACAGAATTTAACAGAAATATAAGGATCAGTATTGTTACATGAAATATTAGCACTAGTTGGCTCATTAGCAGGACTTTACACTGCACGTGATACACTGTACATACTTGCAAAAAGATCCGTTGTAGAGAGAGAGAGAAAGGCGGGTAATTGCTGGTGTATGGATCACCTGTCGTTTTTCTTCCTATTCGCTGTTAAGTCTCCTGTATTGCCTCTTGTAACTTCTTCCTGTAATACCTTACAGGAAGAAGTTACAGGGTGAGACTTGAAACAAGCTCATCTAAAATGTAGGTTCTTTATTAGGTAAGGTTACAATGCAACAAGGACAATGCCTGTGAGCAACCGAACTTGGAAACTTGGAGAGGGGAAGCAGCGTACTGCTAGGCATTGGATTTGAATGTGTTTGGTTGTCACTTATCAATATACATATGAGGCAAGAATACAGTTGCCACTTATCAATACACTACAATGTTATATAAATGGGAAGTGAGAATACTTTACAAAATGACAAAAACATGTTACATATAGATTATAGCAACAAACAGTGTGGATTAGAGACAGCTTGCCAATGGATTCAAAATCAATACAATGTGTTACTAACAGCCAAGCTTACAGTTACATATAGTAGTACGTATACTTTAAATCAGTATAATTACTTTGAGAATAAGAGCATTCATTACAAGTAATTGTTTCAAATAAGCTGATCACTGGAAACACTACAGCTAAAGTTTTACAAAGAACTCAGTAACCTACCAGTGCCCAAATCATTATGAATTCTGAGAGGACGAAGGCCAAGGAACCCTTGGAAAACCAAAACCGAACCACTTCATAACTGTCGTTAACACTTCCAAGACTCAAACTGTGGATACTGGACAACTAGCAGCCACTTACAAATGGGGTCTTGGTCAAGCAAGACAATAATTCTGAATACTGCAAATGGGCATAGTAGTGCAGCAGTCTCTACATACACACTGGGATAAGGAAATATTCCACCAGCCTATTATGGATTCAGTTGACTTAAGGCTGATCATGTCTACCACAACAAAACCCATTGCCATCACATTACTCCCTAAGAAAAGGCTTGAAAAACAAGTGCAGCAACCAATCTAGTCAGACTTAGACAAGGGAACACTCAGTGAACAAAATAGACAGGTTATTTAAATATATCTGAACACAGAAGCCATTACAATCATGAGATCCCAGGAAACAGCATGAATCATATTCACTTGGAAATACCAGCTTGATAATCTGACTGGGACAAGGGACCACTGGTTGTAAAAAAGTACAAGCACATTACCAGAACAAGGAAGCCACAACTATCATGAGATCCCAAGGAAGCAGCTTGGAACAACAAATTTACTTGGAATACCAGCTAGATAGAAGCTTATGTTAAATCACCAGTGGAAGGTTACATTGTAGGATACCAAGCCAACCACCAATTTCAAGTTCATAATTAGTACCCCTTACTATATGGCATGCATATAAGATAAGGTAGTCAGGCAGCCAATGATATATATCTTAAGGCTCAAGTTATTTAACAACAATGTGCAGGCTTCAAATCAATACTGCACCCTTCCAGGACAATACTACAACAAGGCTGTAGTCTTTTGAAGTAAAAATTGAGGAATGTATAGATATATTCAGCAACAGCAAAAACCCATTAGTATATAAAACCAGAAGATCACTATCATGAAAGAACTTCAAAAAGTTCTGTATCTTCTACTGTTACACAGTCCCTACAGCTGTGTGTGTGTGGTCATAGTGACATTATTACTTGGTAGACAGTTACTATTAATCCTGCAAGAAAAATACTAAAGCTTTCCAGAATTTAGATAATTATGATCAATAACCATCGAGAAATACAAAAATATCATCAATATTATTAAATTTACCATGATTAGTATTTGACAAAAAAAAATCTGAAAATTTTAATGCACTAAGCAACTTTGAAACCATTTAAACATTCAGTTGCTCAACAGTTTCGGGGAAAGCACCAGCGCTTTCCTTGATGCAAGGGCTTAGTTACCTAGGACAGGATGATATACAGTTTGCACTACTACTATTGCTCTACAGCTTGTGAAAATTTTGAGCACCATTACTCTCCAGGACCCAAGACAAGTCACAGTTGGCACTATTATTAGCAGCAGTTAATTAGGTTGATGGTGAGTACCATCAAGGAGATAAGGCAAACTCAGGTAGCAGATGCAAGAAGAATACTAATTGAGTATTATTCAGACTTCTGTCTGGAATGCAATGGAGATACAAGAAGAATACTAAGAGAATTTTCTATGGTGATAAAGACCCTTTATAAATTATATATACCAGTATTATTCAGACGTCTGTCTGGAATGCAGTGGATGTTCTCTCCAACTAAAAGGATTGGTTGCGGAGCTTTTCTCTACTTTTACTATAAAACAAATTGTGCTGCCAGACAAGACTACGTATAGTCACTTTTAAGTTACAGTGTCGACTTTTCAAAATAAGAACACTAATTTTCCTTATTACTACAGTAACATAGTAACTGCTAATAACGATCCAGCAATGCCAGATTCCATGGTCAGGATTTCTTCTGACACTTAATTGGGTATTGAGGATGAGAACTAACCTAATCTGATTTGTTGAAACTGTATATTCATTATTTCTAATGAATTTTTTTTTCAAGCTGTACTGATCAGAACTAAACAAGTTTCTAAGAAATGGGTTTAACCTGATTTGTGGAACTACCAAGACTTCATAATTTTGTATCTACTATCCACTTAGTCAGATTTAAAAAAAAAAAAAACTGCCCAATGGATCATCTTCACCTGATCAGTTGGGTGTTGCAGTAATTTTAAATAAAAGCTGAAGACATTCTTGGTGACTAAATCATGAATCAATATCCAACTTTGTGATCAACCAATTAGAAAACTGTAAGGGATACCATTTTACTTGAACTAAAGAGGCTACTGAAGCAAAGGGGGTAGCAAATGTGTTGTAAAAAGGAGAGCTAATTAAGGAGATTTCTAATAACCTGTGGACCTTCTGGACTACCTACCTTTCAGGTTTTAAAAGTTACCTTGAAGTTCATGTGGAAGCATGAAAGCCACAATCAAAGATCAACCATCTGGGCAGGTTGCTATAACTGGTAGTTTCCATGACTTATCAACTGCTGGTTGATATAGAACATTATAAGCACAATACGAGGTCAATAATCTGGGCAGATTGCCGGCAGCAGCCGATATATATCGAATACGTAAGCATATAGATGGTGGTTCATCTAGAATCATGGTAGACAAAATATAAGGTCATTAACCTGCGCAGATTACGGAATGACCTCGTTTCCTGCAATAGTACATAATGTCTTCAACAAAGGATTGACAAACTGTTGGAGCTGCAGTATAGCCTCAGTAATAATGTAGCACCTTGTTTATGGATGCTTCACTCCAAGAGCTGTGGTAAATGGAACAGTTGTAACATATTCTGCATCATGGCTGGGCTTAGCACTGAGAGTGAAACTATATACGTATGATTACAAATACTAATATGGCCCCGACAGTTGATAAAACTGTTTACAACAAACATCAGTTTACAATGTAACCCACCTTCCTTAATTGTGAGGTTAAGGATTATGCCAGAAGTAATAAAGAAATATGCAAGAGCCTAAGCAATAACTACAGTAGTTGATATTTCAAGCTTAGTGACAAGTTTCTTCTGCTAAAGATACCTGCAGGAAGAATTTGCTGGTCAAATGGAATCATTTTTTAATATTCCACAAATGAAGGCAAGCTTCCAATGGAAGCCTGCTGCATAAATGGTTTTTCTCTTCAACACCTTGGAAAAGAATGAGAACAAGACAGTAGATTAATAGGCTTTCATACTTGAAATTGCCAATTTGCAAGGGTAATTGTCAACAGAGTCCCCGACTGCCATTGTTCATGAAAATAAGGTTCCTGGCATATGAAGGATACAGTCTGTGTGAAAAATCATGAGAACACACTTCTTTGAATAGTGACAACTCTTGGTACAACCCAAGGGTTCCAGACTTTCAATGTTTTCCCATAAAAGTACAAATTAATGATAATTCATTTTGAGATCATGAGTATCTTATCTAGTCTTATAAGGGTTTATTCAAGGGATTGGTTCTTTGAGGTGAAAAATAGAGCATGATAATTTAAAGTTGAGAAAGTTCTATGGGAAGAGACCTAAAGGATGATGTATAGCCTTAGTACCATCTAAATATGCTAAGCAAAAAGCATACCTTGCTCTCCTGATCTGTATTCCGTCTCATTTCTGAGATCACAGACTCTTAACATGCCATGAGGAGTAAAAATTAGGGATTGCCATCAAATGAACTGTGATTGATTGTGCCTTTTTTGCGCTATAATCTTTGAAAATTTTACTAATGCTGCCATTAACATGCCATGAGGAGTACATATATTTGGGAATGCCATCAAATGAACTATGATTGTTGATACTGCATTCATTTTATGATTTAATCCTTGAAAAATTCACCAACTAAAGACTAATTACTTGGCAGAATTAAAGGAACCAGTTCTCTTGTAATGCCTTAAACAAAACTTCACTCCAAACTCTCAAAAAGCATTTTCTCCCAAGTTAAAAAAAATGAGTAGTGCACCCTAAAATGCCTGCTAAGATATAAGTCTCTTAGAACCCAAAATATTTGTCGACCAAGGGAGGTTTTACAGAGTTACTGGTGAAAAGTTATCCCCAGAAATTGATGAATGAGAACTTTCTCATGTACAATTATTGCAACTGAAGTTTTTATCTTAATATTTGTACTAGTTACTACAATAAAATTTAGTCTCCACTGATACAGGAATTCTCTAGTTCATCCTAAAGTGGCCAAGAGATTCTCAACACCTGATGATGACGACCTACCAAAATGGGTATCCCCAGAAATTGCTGACTATTGATGGAAGAACTTTCTCCATTACATCATTTAGGTCACACCCAGCTACCCTGTTGAAGGAGTCTGTGACGTCATACTTATCGATAGCATTGAAGCTTGGTGCACAGCAAGGGGGGGGGGGATTTCACTGGGCGACACGGCTTCCTCGCCCAGAAATAGATTTTTCCTACGTCAAAATCCCTTTTCTGGGCTCAGCCGTGTCGCTCCGTGAAATTGTACCAGAGAAACACCAAGCTACACCCCTCTGAAATGAAATACAATATTAAATTGAACTCAGAAGGGTTAAAGAAATAAAAAAATAGTCTAGAATTGGAAAAAACTACTTGCCTACTGACAAAAGAAAAGAAACGGCAAGCTGACGAAAAGAAAAAAGGGGAAATTTCTTGAATGAAATATACCAAACTTAAAAATAAATAAAAAAGGGGAGGGGGGACCGATGGAAATACAGCGAAGCACGTAACAAAGGAAACGTGTGCGAACGCAGACCCCCGTGAAAAACATGGAATTAACGAAAATCAACCAAAAACATAAATGAAAACAAGATCAACAAAAATTAACTGCTACCCAAGACATAAATAAAAATATACTGAAATATCACAAGTTAAGAGCGCATATATATACAATGAAATATCACAAGTTACGAGTTGGCAGGAAACCCACTCGAAACTGGTACAAAACAAGGGAATGACGAAATGGCGACTCGCCGCCGCTTGCTACGGAAAAGAGACGCCTAACAAAACCCTAAATAAAGGCAAAACGAAAGGCAAAATCACTCCCTAAATAATGAAAAAGGGCGAACCAGTACTTAACTTGGGTGAAGTGGCAGATTGACGATCCATAACAATAAAGAATAACGAAATCAAAGACAAAGAACAGATAGCTTAATTAAAGCGTTCAAACGCTGGGAGGCTATCGATAAGAATGACGTCACAGACTCCTTCAACAGGGTAGCTGGGTGTGACCTATGGGTCGGCTCCCCGTATTTAGGGTCTTTTGATGAGGAAAAGGCTAATTGGAGGGGTTGCTGTGGTAGTGTTTAACACTCGCCCCAGTTTTATACCGACACCTTTTATTTAGGTGAGCGAGTCAGAGACTTCTGACATGTCCAATTTAGCAGTTCTCTGGTATTATAGCAATATTTTACTAGAAATAGTGCTAAAGAGGACACATTTCACTGGGCGACACGGCTTCCTCGCCCAGAAATAGATTTTTCCTACGTCAAAATCCCTTTTATGCAACTAATGTTGTTTTGTATGGAATAAGAGATTTTACTATTTTCTGTAAAAAATTACAAAGTAAACAGAAATGTTATTTTTCCTTTCTATAAAAAATTACAAAGTAAACAGAAATATGTGTTTTTCCTAACATACAAACCAGATCATCCTGGTATCTGTTTTCTATTGGTTGGTGTAGCTTCATTGAAAGGAAAACAACAAAATGGCAGTGTCTCTCATCTTCCTAATAGTATCTACACAATCAGATCAACCTCCAGGTTCATATGAGACAGATGATTTCACATATTGAAGGTTTTTTTGCTGTAACAATGACAGTTGAATTTCAAATATCAAAGGTTTTTTTTTGTAACAATATGTGGGGCAGCTTGTTAAGACAAGTGAAGAATTCCCTTCGTACAAAAAGATTTCTTGTGGTAGGCACTGGACAGCCTTTTCCAAAACAGGGCAGCTGCTAGCCAATAAAGAACCCAATTCTTCATTTATAGTATCAGGACACATACCTACTCTCACAGAATCCCCTGCACAAGTAATGAATTTGAAATAACTGATAAGATATGATAAAGGCTCACTAGCAAATAATTTTATTCACTAGCTCTAAAACAGAGAAATTTATTAAAAAGGAAGTCACTTGTCTGGAAGTCACCACTAAAGATTGAAGCAATGAGAATATGTATTTGTCAGCTCCAACATAAACTGACAACTTAGAAAGAAAATTTGCACCCTTATACCAGATGCTGGTTAACGAACTGGATATAGGTACGGCAGCCATATCCCTGAATGCGATAGATTTTGGTACGGCTGTGAATTGCGCATGCGCGAACCCTTGTTTACCGCCTCATGCATATCAGTGACAGCAAGAAATAGACGACCTACCAACGTGAACCGTGTAATGATACATCAGTTTTCACTGAAAAACAGATGTGTTCAGGTTTCAACAAGTTGAAAATGGCAGTAAACGTCTACAAGAGTCAAACTTCCAGAAATTGTATATCCGTAGGTCAAAAACGATCGAATCGACCCTGAAAAAGTGTTCCGAAGAGGAGATTCAAAGAAGATTTGAAGCTTAGGCTAGCTAATAAGGTAGTGCAGCAGTCTGTAGTGCGTCCAATATGGGAAGCATGCAGTTAATAGGTATAGACCTGATTTGGATGATTACTTACGATTGATTAAGCCATTTACCAGAGGATCGACTTTGGTAGTTTCCTTACTACCAAAGGTCCTAAGAAAACTGACCACCTACTAAGTGGGAAAGGATATGCTACCAATCCGTCTACATTAGTGGATTAAAGCATTA
The DNA here is from genome assembly GCF_015104395.2 of Macrobrachium nipponense. Lineage (NCBI taxonomy): Eukaryota > Metazoa > Arthropoda > Malacostraca > Decapoda > Palaemonidae > Macrobrachium > Macrobrachium nipponense. The sequence goes on along the minus strand of NC_087203.1, from coordinate 80,662,715 downwards.
AAAATCTCAAGATTTCATGGAGTCCTTTTGGAGAAATGTGGGATAGTCCTTCCCTCACATTAAAAAGGGAATTTTTTCTGGGTCAGAGATTTAACTGGTAGTTTCAAGGTTGTCTAGACCCCTTTACTAGCCATTCAAAGTAGTTTCTGAGGAGCTGGAGGTTTTTGGTATCCATGCCAAATTATGAATAAGTGACATTCAAACTGCACTCCTAGCTGTCAGTTTACAAAGAAACAGAATGATGAAGGATTGAGAACTACTTGGAATAGGTTAACATGCCAAGTAGTGTTGAGGGGACAACATCTGCTAGACTAGTTTCAGTGGAATACTACACCATTCTTCTGCGGAGGGTGAATCAACCGGTCTCAAAAGTTCATGGCATTTACGGCAAGACACTTTTCTAGTCTTGCTCCGGTGACTGCTCTACCATGTTTTACCTGGCCTATCAAAATTTCAATCACGTATAGGTATAGCCAAATATTTATATTAATCTAACACTACTCACCTCTGGCTCCAGATACTCCCGGCTAGGCTGTGTTGTCCGCTGGATATAGCTAGGCTAGCCGACACACAACCACCGCCGATAACCAAACACAAACCAACCAACTGAGACTCACAACAACTCAACAACCTGACAAATCACTGCAGACGAACACCAACAGCCCGAAAGAACAGACAACCACACAACTTACCCCAGCGCAACACTGCCCCAACCACCACTCACAGACACCTAAACGCACTACCAACCTCACCACAACCAGACAGACACACGCACAACCACCCCAAAATCTATCAAATAATACATCAACGGACAAAACTGCTGCCAAAACCAACTTTATGCCTTACTTCTTACGACTCTCGTAACAGACCCCCGCCACCGAAAGACACAACAGACACATGCTTCCGACCGCCATTTAACCACTCCCATTTATTCTTACTATTATCATTACTCCTCCATAACCATAATCACTCGGTTCTATGACTAATTACTTATCTTACTTACAAGTTCCTTTGAATATGTAGTTAGTTCCAGTTCTTTTAAAGCTCTTCAGGAACACAGGTTTTAGTCTTGCTCATGAAAATGAATGTGTTCATACCTTAGTGTAAAAAGGGAGCAGTACTACCTGTGGGTAAAAATAAGGTGTTCATTGTTAAAAAGTACCTTCCATCAGGTTACAGTAATTTGGATGCATATTTTCTTTATAAACCATTTAGAGAAAAATATTAGCTTTATATAAATGTTACAAACACCTTAAAATTAATAAGATAACATGAAACCGTATATATTTGTAAATCATTTCGTCAAATGAAACTAATGTTACGTAGATACAGGAAATTAACAGATTACTGCTGTTTCAGTGGCATTTTTAATTAAAGACTTCACAACAGTAATTTATCAACATTTTGAATTAAAGGATATCTTCTTAACTAGAGTAATTCACTGACCTGACATTTTAAATTGAAGACATTCTTAAAACTGAAAAAACTTCTAGCAGCTGGAAAGTTCCTCTATTATTCCAACAATTATTTGGACTTTAATAGAAGAAGACTAATCTCTGTAGTGTGGCTTTTATCACAGACAAAAAATATTTCCAGAAAAAATCTTTATTTCTCACAAACAGGTATAGAGGACCTGAACAGATTATTATGGACTTTTTCTGACTGCGTAAACCACCAAAAATGGTTCAGCCCAACAGGATGTACTACGAAGCAATTTTTTAATTTCTATGCCAGGTCTCTCAGAAAGGAAAAGAAAAAATATGTAATAGAGAGCCCTCTGTGAATATTATTTTGTATGATGAATACTCCAAAACAAAAGAATTCTAATTAAATACATACAGTGCCTCAAATTCAAGCTCTTTATTGAAGGTGTCAAGACATTTCTTAAAAAGTATGACAGAAGAGGCATCTGTGCTTTGACATTTCTTTTTTCCGTCAGCATGAGAATTCCATGGGATGATAAAGGATATTCTTCTGAATAGTCGTCATTAAGATCTATACTGATTGACTTACATCAATACCAATAAATCAAACAATGATGTTGGATACTTTTTTCAGCTCTCCACAATGAATTCAGCCATGTTTACTGTACTTTTAATCTCATATAGTGGGAGACCTATGGTAATTAGTTGACTAGCGCCAAAAAATTATATTGCCTGCCACAAAATTTATTGTCTATTAAATATTCATGAACAGAACCAGGATGTGAACCTGGAACCTTAGATTTTCTTATTCTAATATTCTTGTTCTTATGAAGTGCTTGGAATTTTCTCTAAATTGTTGCTGCTGCTGTACAAGACTTCTCCAGCATTACCCACAAATATGATGTGCTGCATTCATGTAACCAACACCACTGCTAGCTAACACATCACACCTAGAGCAATATACGGTGCACCTGCAATTACTATATTATCAATAGGAAAATGTACTATACACTTACCACATTAATTACAAGATGTAAGAACACCGTGTAATTGACCAATACGTAGTTGAAAGAATGGCAAAATCCTGAACTAGTTCTAAACACACTCAATACTACTCACTTCTGTGAAAAAGCTTTGCATCACAATGCTACTACTCACTTCTGTAAAAAAAAGCTTTGTATCACAACGCTACTACTCACTTCTGTAAAAAAAAAGCTTAGCATCACAATGCTACTACTCACTTCTGTAAAAAAGCTTTGCATCACAATGCCACTACTCACTACTGTAAAAAAGCTTTGCATCACAATGCTACTACTCACTACTGTAAAAGCTTAGCATCACAATGCTACTACTCACTTCTGTAAAAAAGCTTTGCATCACAATGCCACTACTCACTACTGTAAAAAAGCTTTGCATCACAATGCTACTACTCACTACTGTAAAAAAAGCTTTGCATCACAATGCTACTACTCACTTCGAAAAAATAAAAAAAAAGCTTAGCTCACAATGCTACTATACTCACTTCTGTAAAAAAGCTTTGGCATCACAATGCCAACTACTCACTACTGCAAAAAGCTTTGCATCACAATGCTACTACTCACTTCTGTAAAAAAAAAGCTTTGCATCACAATGCTACTACTCACTTCTGTAAAAAAAGCTTTGCATCCATAACAGGTTAATACAAAGCAAAAATGCTTGTTGTCTTTTAGAGAAAAGGACATAGCATTTTCATAACAAAATGTGATATCTATCCAGGTTAAAAAATATTACAACTGAGGTATTGTATATATAGTATAAAATTACTATACTATTGTCATCATAATTATTATTATTATTATTATTATAGATTATTATTATTATTATTTTATTATTATTTTATTTTAATTTATTTATTTTATTATTCTTATTATTATTATTTATTATTATTAGTTATTATCATCATTATCATTATTATTGTTGTACTTAGGAAGCATACCCTCTCTCAAGCATACTTTATTAAAATTAATGGCTACCTCAGCAGCGTTACACTTGTAGAGATTCTTCTCTATTTTCTGAATAGCGGCTTTTTCGTGCTACTTAGACAGGCCAGTAGAGTGCCTATAGAGGTCATGATCAAATACAGAGTCAAAATTGGTGTATATATTTGAATTTTACAGATAAACTATGATACCATAGTCATCAAAGTCATTAACGATATCTCTCTCTCTCTCTCTCTCTCTCTCTCTCTCTCTCTCTCTCTCAGCAATCTTGAAGCAAGCGAGCTTTCGTCTGGAGCTGCCAGACATCCTCGGGCTGGGAAGCTGAGGGTGGACTGATCTTGGAGTGGTGTCCGTCCTCCTATATATTTGGGGTTGACAGCAGGGGGTCTGCCCCATGCTGATCTACTATTGGCTGGTGGCGGTAGGTCTTCGTTTTCATTGGTGGCTTGAGCCAGGTCTCAAGCCACTTTCTCCGCGTTGATGGTTGCGATGCTGTAGGTCCTGCAGCCGTCTCAACCTCCTGAGTGGCACGTTTACATTGATGTGCGTTTCATTAGGCTGCGGGATGTCACGGCTAATTTGATTTTCGTTGGCTGCAGGAGTATCTCGTTTGGGGGCGCTGTCTTCCGTGGAGTTGTCGTGATCGGTGGTGTCATTGTTGGTGGCGGGTCTTCTCATACTCGTAGGGAGGAGGAATTCTTCCTGTGTCGTATTTAGTGTTGGTTTTACTTGCTGGATGAGAAGCGCCTCCAGCAGGCATAATCGACGGGCATCAGGGCCTTCCCGATGATCTTCGTGTTTTGGATGATGACTTCCCGGGAGATGGCCTCTTGATGTCTGGTGCGGTGTTGGTTCTTGATAGGCCCCTCTTGGGCATGGCATGAGAGTCTCTTCGACAGGGGCATGGTAGTCATACCAACGTAGGCGCCGCTGCAACCGCGGACTGGGCATATATACTGGTACACCACATGCATCTGCTTCAGGGGGTCTCGTACCTGCGGAGAGGGGTTATTTTTCATAATAAGGACGTGCGTCCTCCGATTCTGGTAGTAAATGATCAGGTTGATATTCTTGGTGTCGTCGGTTGGGGATACATTTTCAGAAATAATTCTCTTAACTGAGTCCTCTTCTTCACGGTAATGGGAACTCATGAAGGCTTTGTAATACAGCTTGATATTATCCTGGGGGCGGGGTTACGGGCTCTCACTACCGTACCATTTCTCCAGGGCTGTACGCTTATTAATTTATTTGAATACCCATTATTCACCAGTACTTGGGAGGCGCGGTCGAGTTCCTGATGAGTGTCCTGCCAGGTCAAGCTGTGGGAGAGGCCTCTCCTGACGAAGGCCCTGATGGTCGTGCTTTTGAATCTGGCGGGGCACTCGCAGTCACTGTTGAGGCAAAGTCCTACGTTGGTCTTTGTGTAGACAAAAGTACGGAGGCCATCTTCCATCTTACTCACAAGGACGTCGAGGAAGGGGAGTCGATCGTCGGTGCTGTATTCAACTGTGTAATTCAGCACACTGTACTGATGAAATGCCTGACGGAGAGCTTCTCCCTCATTCTCAGCGCCGACTTGAACAAAGATGTTGTCGATATAACATCCATATCTGCGGGGTTGCTGCATCCTGGCGAAGACTCATTCCTCCAAGGTGCCCATGTAAAAGTTAGCGAAGAGCACCCCCAGTGGGGAGCCCATCGCTATGCCATCCTTCTGGCGGTACATCTGGCAATGGTGGGTGGAGAAAGGGGCCTTCTTTGTGCAGATATCCAGCAGCGTACGGAGTGAGGCTTCGGGTATGTTGAGGGGCGCCGTCGACTGACTCCTGTAGACACGCTCAAGGATGATGTCAATGTTTTCGTCGACAGGCACGTTTGTAAACAGGGACTCTACGTCCAGCGAGGCGATAATCCTGGTGCCTGGGGCGTCCTTGATGACTTCTAGGAATTCTACTGACAACTGCAGGCTGTACCGACTTGGAACGTAGGGGGTCAAAATTTGGTTAAGACATTTAGCCAAGGCGTACGTAGGGACAGGCGTCTGGCTGATGATCGGCCGGAGGGGGTTTCCTTGTTTATGAGTTTTTGTGTTACCGTATAGATAACCCAGGCCGTAGTCTCTTTGTATGGGCGGAAGGTGGACAGTGTTAGTCACAGCATTCACTACACTGATGACCCCGTTGGCCTCCCTCTTGATGTCGTTTGTCGGGTTTCTTGTCAGGCGCTCGAACTTGCTCTCATCGGACAAAATGGCATCCAGCTTCTCGTGGTATTCAGCAGTGTCAATCAAGACGAAGGCTGGCGTCTTGTCCACGCGTCGCACCATGATGTTCTCTTTCTCCTTCAGTTCCTTCGCCGCTTTCTTCATCTCCTTGGTGAGGATCCCGCTGGATTGTGAGCCCCTCTCCGTAAGGGCTTCAGCAAGTAGGAGGAGTTGAAGGGCGTCGGTAGTTCTCACGATGCTCTGGGCTTCGAGCTGCTTGATGGAGTCGAGGAGCAACTCGATTTCGAGTCTCTTGTCGTAAGGCCTGGGTCTCGAAATGAAGTGGAAATTAAGACCCAGCTTCAGAAAGGCTTCTTGATCGAGGGTGGGGTCGTAATCAGTAAGGTTAATATATCCTTGGGTTCATTCAGGGACGTGGAATTTGCCGCCGTTCAGGGAAATGAGTTTGCGCAGGGCACCTCTCATCCGTTGCTTCATGGGTTATCTATACGGTAACATAAAAACTCATAAACAAGGAAACCCCCTCAGCCAGATGCCTGCCCCTACGTAGGCCTTGGCTAAATGTCTTAACCAAATTTTGACCCCCTATGTCCCAAGTCAGTACAACCTGCAGTCGTCAGTAGAATTCCTAGGGACATAGAGTCCCTGTTAATGAATGTGCCTGTCGACGAAACCATTCACATCATCCTCGAGCGTGTCTACAGGAGTCAGTCGACGGCGCCCCTCAACATACCCGAAGCTTCGCTCCGTACGCTGCTGGAGATCTGCAAAAATAAGGCCCCTTTCTCCACCCACCGTTGCCAGACGTACCGCCAGAAGGATAGCGTAGCGATAGGCTCCCCACTGGGGGTACTCTTCACTAACTTTTACATGGGCACTGTGGAGGAACAAGTCTAAGCCAGGATGCAGCAACCCCGCAGATATGGGCGTTATATCGACGACATCTTTGCTCAAGTTGATGCCGAGAATGGGGTAGAAGCTCTCCGTCAGACATTTCAGTAGTGCAGCGTGCCGAATTACACGGTTGAATACAGCACCGATGATCGGCTCCCCTTCCTCGACGTCCTTGTGAGTAATATGGAAGACAGCCTCCGTACTTCTGTCTACACAAAGAAGACCAACGTAGGACTTTGCCTCAACAGTGACAGCGAGTGCCCCGCCAGATTCAAAAGCACGACCGTCAGGGCCTTTGTCAGGAGAGCCCTCTCCCACTGCTTGACCTGGCAGGACACTCATCAGGAACTCGACCGCACCTTCCAAGTACTCGTAAATAACGGGTATTCAAATAAATTGATAAGCAGAGAAGTCCGTACAGCCCTGGAGAAATGGTACGGTAGTGAGAGCCCGCAACCCAGCCCCCAGGATAATATCAAGCTGTATTACAAAGCCTTCATGAGTTCCCATTACCGTGAAGAAGAGGACTCAGTTAAGAAAATTATTTCTGAAAATGTATCCCCAACCGACGACACCAAGAATATCAACCTGATTGTTTACTACCAGAATCGGAGGACGCGTGACCTTATTATGAAAAATAACCCCTCTCCGCAGGTATGAGACCCCCTGAAGCAGACACATATGGTGTACCAGTATACATGCCCAGTCCTCAGTTGCAGCAGCGGCTACGTTGGTATGACTACCATGCACCTGTCGAAGAGACTCTCATGCCACGCCCAAGAGGGGGCTATCAAGAATCATGCCCGCACCAGACATCAAGAGGCCATCTCCCGGGAAGTCATCATCCAAAACACGAAGATCATCGGGAAGGCCCCTGATGCTCGTCGATTACGCCTGCTGGAGGCGCTTCTCATCCAGCAAGTAAAACCAACACTAAATACGACGCAGGAAGAATTTCTCCTCCCTACGAGTGTGAGAAGACCTGCCACCAACAATGACACCACCAATCACGACAACTCCATGGAAGACAACGCCCCCAAACGAGATACTCCTGCAGCCAATGAAAATCAAATTAGCCGTGACGTCCCGCAGCGTAACGAAACACCCATCAACGTAAACGCGCCGCTCAGGATGTCGAGACGGCTACAGGACCTATAGCATCGCAACCATCAACACAGAGAAAGTGGCTTGAGACCTGGCTCAAGCCACCAATGAAAACGAAGACCTACCGCCACCAGCCAATAGTAGATCAGCATGGGACAGACCCACTGCTGTCAACCCCAAATATATAGGGGGACAGACACCACTCCAAGATCAGTCCACCCTCAGCTTCCCAGCCTGAGGATGCCTGGCATCTCCAGACAAAGCCTCGCTTGCTTCAAGAAAGAGAGAGAGAGAAAGAGATATCATTAATGACTTTGATGACTATGGTATCATAGTTTATCTGTAAAATTCAAATATATACACCAATTTTGACTGTATTTGATCATGACCTCTATAGGCGCTCTACCAGCCTGTCTAAGTAGCACGGAAAAAGCCGCTATTCGGAAAATAGAGAAGAATCTCTACAAGTGTAACGCTGCTGAAGTAACTATTATTATTATTATTATTATTATTATTATTATTATTATTATTATTGATAAACTGAGTAGATGTGTTCTTTGATACACATTAATTTACCTCACTATTCTACTCTGCACATTTCACTATGATGGTGTACCTGAATTATAGATTCCTATACTAGGCCAATGTGAATACTACTAGAATATATTACACTGTTTTATAAAGAATGTGAAGAGTACAAGTGCACTTCACATGTATCAACTATATTATTAGGAAATAGCGTACATTGTGGAAAAAATTAGCAAAAAGCCTCCTCACTCTAGTTTACAGTTCCTAATCCTAACTAAAATATGTCAACACAGTATTACGCAATTACAGTAAGGAAAACAGCTTTACATACGTACTTCCTGTGCTAATACTGTACTGAACTAATTATCTAAATTTCTTCTTTGCTCTATACAATCCTTCACTTAAAGCCAATTTTTTTGGAATTTAGTAAACAATTTTCACCTGGTTACAAATATTGGACACAAGATGGCTGATAAGCACTACTTAACTGAACTGCGGTTAATCTTTTAATAAAACCTATGAGGGAAGAATAATAACATGGGAGTGGGCATCCTGCTAAATTAAATTTTGATCAACATGTTAAATAGGATTGATCAGCAGACAGTGCAAGTAGAGGGAGTGCAGTTACTAAGGTTCCACACGAGTTTGAGTGCCAAGGTCACAGCCACTTTAAAATCAGGGTGATATACTTGGAAATATTCAGTTTATAAAACAAGAAATTAACAAGTGAATTTGTAGTTTAGACAAGAGCAAAAATACATTCTAATCTTGGTATGCAAAACAACCCAGTGGACTATTGTCATTTCATATTTTCTATATATTTTTCTTTTTTTAACGATAAATTTTCCTATTAAATACTAAAAAAAAATGACAGTAGTCTCTTAGTCAAAAACAAGAAATGCATGCTTGCCAAGCCAGTTGACTCTTAGTTAAAAAAAAAAATACACGCATGCCAAATGCCAAGCTGCCTTTATTTTTTTTAATACTAAATTGGTTACAATACCGTACACAGAATTTCTAGCATTAGCTCCGGGCAAATACAGAACTCTGATCAGAGAGAATTATTGATTCATGCTCATTCATGCTATCATTATGGAAGGAGGCAGACATCAATGGTGTGTAAAGTTATGTACATCCCCTACAGTGCAACCCCAAAAAACTACAAAATTAAAAAATAAAAAGTCTATTTTATATTTAGTAACGTGTTATGGTTTCGTAAATACTAGATCAAAGCTATTATCAAAGCCAGACCATTTCCTCACACCAGATTGCTGGACCTCGGGTAAGTCTGGCTACTTCTAAACAAAGCAGTGCCGGTCTTCACAAGGAGTTTACTAATTTGTACTAATGAAAAGCCTTTATTTAAGATCTTCATCATATTATTTGAGTGAATTTTAAACAATGTTTATTCTTTAGAGCAAGCATAACCCATAGTTAAGTTCTAATCCTGTAGTTGGCTATTATGGCCTAGTGGAAGATATCAAATTTCATATTGTAATACATTATTAAAGATGTATCTTGACATTTATACTGTACAGTAATCTAGCAAATTAATCTAGTTCCTTAATACTGTTAAACTCTTGACATGACCTTGTTTTAAAAATTAAACTAATATATGTAAACCTAAAATTACATGCTCTATACTTGCCCTTAAAAGAACTCCGAGTTGCATATGAGCCGGATCATTTTTTTTTATTGCTATGCATATTCTTGAGGTGTGTCAGCTTTGAGAAGTTTTTTTTCAAATTTGCCTGAAAGTTATCAAAAACGAACTACAGTTTTTGACTTGGCCAAGCTACTGAACCAATAATTTTTAATTTTTATATGTTCAATTAAAAGAATATCTTTTTAAGTTTTAAAATTTGTCCCCTTTCAGTATACTGCCTACAAAAAATATACTGAATAAATTTGGGGCATAAGAGAACAAAATTACGTAAGGCTTCACTTACTTTGAATATTTGTACAAGAATGGATGGTCAAGTTGGGAAGAAAGTAACAGCTCATGTTGACTATAGTCACAAGTGATATCTTCCTGTGCCTGAACATAAGGCATGTTTTTTTCCCCATTACAAAACAAGCTTGAAAAAGAAAAGCTAAAAAAGTACGATAGATATATATATATATATATATATATATATATATATATATATATATATATATATAGATATTATAATTATATATATGTATATTGGTCATAAATTTAGTTACATGAGGATGCATTTGAGAAAGGTGTAGCATACATGAGCAATCATATGTGACATGACTGAAAATGAATCTTGACAATTGAGAATTACTATGCATAAAAATTTTGCTAGCGTAATATATCAAGATCCGATATTCTTATTGTACCAGTCTAGATTTATTTGGTGTTGCATGATTTTCAAAGTGCCTATCTACAATATTTAAAGACAGGATGACAATAATGATAGGTATTTGTAATGAAAGATTTTAGGAACCTTAGAAAATAAGTATGTATGTATGTGCATATTCTAAAAGGAATGAGTAAAACCCGCCTTATTTTGACCAAGAAAACATAAAAAAATAGTAGATTTTATACAGAACTTGTCTCATCCTGCAACATTTTCACATGCATTTATTTAACTTGACTTCTTTGTGTGTGTCTGTCAGTCTGTTTGGGTAAAAACTTGTAGCTCAATATTTTTCCACTTCTTTCATCAGATGGACATGAAATTTTACATGGTTACTCAATCCCGGTGACAATACAACTTGATATGGTCAGTAGGTCAGCAGTGACCTCTCCCTTTATCTCAGGATTTGTATGAAGTGAATAACTTCGGATTTTTTATACCTTCTTTGGCTCAACAGATCACATTCAATTTCGTTAGCTACAATCATTAAATCTGTTACAAATATTAAAACTAAAAATTATAAAATAGAAAAATTTTAACACTATTTAAATACACTGAAAAGTAAAAAATAGTATTTTGAGGCACAAGGATTTTCTTACAATTAATCATATCCACAAAATGAAAGCATATGAGCTCCAAGCATGGAAGGAAGCACTACAAGAAATAAATGCTTATTTCTTGTAGCATTTCCTTCCATGTTTGGCACCCCACTTTCATTTTTGCAGACATGATTGTTAGAAAATCCTGGTGTCTCAAAATATTAATTATTCTTTAACTTTTTAGTGAACTTTAATAAGTGTTTTTTAATATTTTTTAAAACTTTTTACACTGTTCTCATGAAAACTGGCCACCCTAACCCATTCAGCAATCATTCTTTCTGCTCTTCCTTCAACTAATGCACAAATGCTTCCTTCAACTAATGCACAAATGCTGGAAACTCAACTCCATACACTTACAACACTTGCATTCTCATAGCTTCTGACAATCAGAATGGGTTCTACTTCTGTTTTTAATGTTTATTTTTCCAAAACTATGAACACGGTCTGTAAACTGGCCTTGTTTTATGTTTCTTGTGTGATCACTATTATGCACAGTTCGTGTTGCTTTGCCTACCATGCTTTCTATCAGTTCTCCTAGTCCATTCTCTTTACACACACACCCTTCAAAACTTCTCATGTCCTACACATTTATATATGGAAAATACTCTTGCATTCCCATTGATAATGTGTAGAAGTTGGTCAACCATCTTGAAGAGTCCTTTTAGCACTCACAATTGTAGAAAAACACAGCGTCTCCTTTTGTGCTTCCATAAAATCTAACCCTAACTCTAATTGATACAGGTTAGCTGCTACTTGAGGGAAGAATACCAAATAAATTTTTCTGTCACATAGCAGTTCCTATGTCACATTTAAGTAACTATGCCCATCCTATCAGTCATTTCCATTTTTAATGACCACCTCAAACATACATTTCAAATGAAAGTTACGTATACCATTTTTTATGCTTTGGGCCATTATGCCCCTAATTATTTTAAAGGTATTACCTCCATATCATTTTGATAGATGACCTTAAAATAAAATACAACAGCCAGGCAGAGTGAAAGCACTTTTAGCAATTATTCACAGGCACTATTTCCAAACCTTTTTTTGTAAATGTACAGTAGTTTATGTTGCTCTAGGTTCTTGCCTCAAGTTATCTCCTTTTGTAGCAGAATACTTGTTACTGAAGCAATTATTAACATGGCAAAAATATAGTTAGAATAAAGGTCATTGTTCTGGAAACTGCTACTTAAGACACCTGAGGGAAGAATCAGTAATTATGCTTGTTGCTTGTAGCGTTGACTGAAATTTTGTTGCAGCACCCTACGCACCGCCTGCTGGAGGTACCTTCACCCCAGCGGCAGCACAACCCCAGCAGTTGTCAAGAAGTGTTCCATACGCCACCCCACACGCCGCCTACCCCACAAAACCACCCAATAAGAAACAACCATTTCAGCCAGGCTCACAACGATCGCCCACTCACAACGACGCGTTATCCGCCCACTAGAGAATCCCGTTCTCCCTTATGGTCCAATACAAACTACTCTACCCAGAATGGGCATTTGGGCAAACGGGGTCAACCATGGACGTGACCCCGTGGTAGTTATGACTTGTTTTCCTGTGATTTAAGGTGGCTCATTATCCGTAGTTACACAAAGGCTCCAATAACATCTAGTCTGATAGTCAAATGTATGTCTGTGAAATTTGTTATCGTGTCTTTTAAAAAGGCAAAGAAACAATCATGAATAAAGTGTCAATCTTTTCAGGGCATCCGCTAAACCTATTTGGACTAGCTGCTCAAGGATCGCATAGAAGTTAAAAAACATTGCTTGTTTGTAAACTTAGTATTCCTCAGAACTATGGAATAAACACTCAAAGGTGGCAGAAACTCTGAGAGCAACTACTCTGCAGAACTTGAGTGATGAACTAATATTCTTAAAGAAAGCATGAAAATAAGTGTAATTAACCTACAAGCAAGTGTAAAATACAGTGCTTAGCTATTTAAAAATTTACAGTTCTTGAAAATTGAATGCAACACTGATGTTACATTGTGATATTGCATTTGATAAACTTAAGAGGACTGTAAAGTGAGAATAACGTGCCAGGATTATATCAAATCCCTTCTGTATGACGTTCTTGGTGACGAGTTGATTCCTATTCCTTCTGTTTCTTAAAATGTTTGTTGTAAATTTTAGGTCCCATTGCAATAATGAATTATGTTTCTATATTCCGGTTTACTAATATGGTGAGCCAAACAATTTATACTGCATTCTTAGGAAGAATTTATCTTTTAATTGTATATTAGAAAGCAAAATATGCATATAGCATTGTTAGTACAATTAGTGCCACAAGATCTGACATCTGTGTAATGTGATTAAATAAATACCAGTAAGTGGACTGTTGTTTGTCTTATGTTATGGTTCGTATGCTAGGGAATAAACATCTTAGCATCCTGACTTCCACTGTAATCAAGAGAAAATTGTTAAAAGTGAACTTAGCCTTGTATTCAAACTAACATGTGAACTGCATTTTAATGAACATTCTTCTGATCGCAAATATATTTCATGTTATATTCTTTGATTAAAAGTGGACTCAGCCCTGTATTGCAACACCTGCAAGTCAATTGCTTTTTAAATATCACTTCAGATTAGAAAATGTCTTATTTGATCATTTTAGTGGAAAACCATAAATACAGATTGGCATACAGTGCTTCATAAGAATTTGTCATGGGAATAATTGTACAGGGTTAAATTATTCACAACTAAACCACTGAAATATGTCTCATTCTGTATATAGAAAACAAATTAAAAGTTTCCCAAGTCCCACAAATAGGTTTTGAAAAAATTCAACATATAGTATTGGTACCTACAGTACAAAATTTAGTAAATAGTACTGTACAAAATATGGCTCAAATGTGTAACAAAACAATAGAGTTGTCTCATGGAAAATTATTGTATGTACACACATTTCACATTTGACACATTATGTACTGTAATTTATATAATCTTTTACAATTTTTTTTCTTTTTTTGTATGTTGCACGACTCTCAATCACTTCAGCAAACTGAAGTATATCATGGCAATATTCCTATTATCTCTCAAGTATGGTAAAATTAAGTTACCAATTTTTTGTGTAATAATGTTTTGGAAACTTTGCCAGCTCAGAATGCAGATCTTTACTATCACAGTAACATTCAAACAAAAAACCAACCCCCCCCCCCCCCAAAAAAAAAAAAACCCCCCGAAAAAAAGCTCCCCCCCCAAAAAAAAAAAAACTTTATCAAGCATAAAACTTAAAATCAAACATGTCAAGTGAGCCTTATATGAACAAATAAAACTGACAATACTACATACTACTTGATTTACATACAAGTCCATTCAGTTTAATAATTCTCCATAATGAATGGTAAACCAATTCCTGTAAAAACACTTAGGAAAAATGTACAGAGAACTGTACTCAAAATTTTAATGAAAATAAAAAAATACAAACTCTCCTAATTTACAGACAAAAGTCACGTTAGCAGCTTTTGGAACTTTAATTCTTTCTAGTACGAATACCCGTAAAATTTTTATCTCATGTTCATTTTTGTCAGGTCTTGTGGACTCGAGTGTAGAAAATCAGTTACACAGTAGCTCAAGGGTTTTGTAAGGACACTATGCAATTAATTCATGTAATGCTTTTAGAATTTTTAGCTTCTATCTTTTTAGATCTGTCTTTATCTAGATTATCATAAGCAAGAGGGTTTTACATGAGAGGGGTTTAATGTAACAGTTATATATATCAAAATAATTTACATATCATTTACGATGAAGTTTTTGCTAATGTCATTTGTGATTATGTACTATGTCTTCTCAGCTACTTTTCTATTCTACTGGGTCTCCTGTCCTTTGTATTTGTCTAAAAAAAAAATTTTCAATTAACAAATTTAATTTGCTTAAAATTAACCTCGACTGATATTGTTCCATTACAAATCTGTACCAAACTTGGGACAGAAATGGGTCTTCCTTTCCTGTGGGGTTTGTATTTTCCTATAAGAAAAGTAGAAATGTTAGCCAAGTTCTTTGTGATAAAAGAAATTATTATCCATGTTGCATTTTATCTAAATTTTTGAATTTTATCTATTTTACATTGGACTTTTTAAGATATCAAATTAGGTCATTCAACAGATTTGATGAACTATTTACACATTAAAGTCCTACTTTCTGAGTTAATGAAATATTGCACACTGTTCGTTCAGGAGGCCCAAATATGACTCCTGTTTTTATTACATTATGTAATGATATGACAGCTCTTAAAACTGTCTTAATCTCTGGACCAAATACCTTACAATCCAGTGAATGATTTTACAGGTATCAATGCTGCCAGTTTTATTTGGTGGTTGGGAGCTGTAATATTATTTGTATGGATAAATTCTTAACATTAAATGCAGAGGCTTTAGCAGCAAGTAACATATGATACTTTACACATGTTGCATACACAGTGACAATGGAGTTGTGCTTGCAATAATGTATGTACTGTAGCTCTGTTGCAGCCAAGTATGTAGTCTCGGTTTTTCTTAACCTTAATGTGCAGCTCCGTATCCTTAATGTTCACTAGGACTCTTAATCAAATTTAAGACAGATTTAGTAATAGACTCTTGGTGGTTGGAACTAGAAGTAAGACTAACTGGTCAGCATCAGTTAAAAATAAATGGGAGTACTATAGTGAATTTTCAACATCATAATTCCTTGTTTCTGCCCTTTGCATTAAGCTGCAGTTAAATTAATCATTTGTCAGTGCTGCTATAGTTTGAATCAGTTTATGCCAAATCCTGTCAAAGTTAAGAGCAAATAGTATATTTTTGTACATAATGTTGCAATAAGGGTGGGTGGGAAGGCCTCTGGGCCAGTCACACTTATCTGACCTGTGCTTCTCACTAAGAGACTTTCAGTATCATATGAAAGCTTTATTTTTCCTCTCAAGTCTTTCTCTCTGGATGGAGCATTTTCATGGTTTGGCATTATCAGTGTTAACTTTTGCATTTCATAAACTGTGTTGATACAAATGTTTCATATTGTTTGTCTCTTGTACGTCAGTATATACATTAGAGGTCATTTTTTCATCCTTTTCATCATACAGGGTATTTGCTTTCTGTAATGATGTACATAATTGTAGGTAAAGAATAAGTGTTCCATAAAGATTACATTTAGGCACGTCATATAATGCAACAAAAGTAACCATCAGTGTGTTAGTCAACATTCATGCATCATGGATGACTACATGCATACACAGCATATCGACCTTTTTTCTTTCTTTCTTTTTAGTTTGCAAATAATGGTTAAAGAACTAGCTAGTTTCTATTATGAGCAGATTCATATATTGCTCTTATCCATGTTTATCTTATCCATTATTGGTAAAAAGCTAAAAATTGCAGATGAAAATGACAATTTATGCATGTCCACTTTTAATTGCTCTGGTTGTCATGTTTAGTATGGGTGCTCTTAAATTTGTGATAATCATTCGTTGTAGAGTAGGATGAAATTAATTTTGCATCTAATTATGTTATAAGGTAAATTTGAAGGCAGTTACTACAATATATAATATCCCATTAGTCTTATGTGCGTATTACAGTTTTGGACATGTAAAAATACACTGAAGGATCTTAGTTAAGTATTTAAAACATTAATAGCATGTAAACTCCATCAAGAAAAATTTTGATTGATAGTTTTTTTTTCTTGATAGTTTTTTTTCTTGATAGTTTTTTTTAAGCGTCCATGATCTAGAAAAAATAATTGTTACATACAGAATGCTCTACCACTGAATGCAGTTCTTTATTATTACGTATACGTACTGTTAGGCAATTTTCGAAAATCCACTCCTGCTAAACTTCAATTCAACAATTATAAAAGTTTCACAGTACATGCAAAACTGAAAAATTTAATATAGATTTTTATTAAACTCTTTGGATTGCAATGTACCAAATGTGGGACATTATCACGACAGTGCTTATTTAGTTTTATATTTTGCAACATGAAAGTGCACAGGACTCATTAACATAAAAGATACATTACTATCCCTTGAAATAATTCACCTATTAAATGTTATGGATTATGCTTTACATTCCTATCATTACCTAACTACTGTACACATTTTCCATGTGACTTGATTGCAGCAGGAATTTTGTTGTAAACTTTATTTTTTATAGAATGTTACATTGTACATAAAAATTGTATCCTAATGCTTAGTATAAAACTATATTCTTTAGAGCTTAGAAATTTCCCTTTCTTAAAATTGAGAGTACAGGATAAAAAAAAACTGGTTTTTGACCATATACGTGTATGGGCTTCCCAGTACAAAGATTGGCACATACAGTATTTTCAAGTTTCAAGTATGTATCCTGTAATATGAGCAGGTGTAAAACTTCTGATACAGAAAGTTATGTGATTCATGTTGAACTGCTAAGAATTATGCCCACTGTCTTCTGTTAGATTAATGTCAAGTCATTTGGAGGAATATCACTGGCTCAATACTTTTATCTCCCTAAGCAACAAAATTATTTGTTAACAAGCTTCATCATTTTTCTTTTCACACTTCACTGAACATGTAATCATTACTAGTATTTTGATAGATATGGCTTAGTTGTTATCAGGAACAAAAACCTTGCATGTACAACATTTCTAATGTTCCTATGCTAATGTATATTTAATTTCATCTAATATAACCCATACATGATTAACATTTTATTAATGAAAGTGAGTAAAACTAAGATGCCAGACAAAAAAGTGCTTTCATGTTTTACTGTATTAGGTCTTTTCACTGAGCCAACCATAAAGTTCCAAAAAGCTTCATCATATCTCTTCTACTTTTATTAAAATAATGAATTCTATTTTATATAAAAAAATATCTGTGATGTTTATAGTTGCTTGCTAAATTTCATAGAAAGGCAAAACCTGCCCTTTCTGCTATCATAATTGATGGGTTGACATCTGATCATGCTATTTGAATTTGATTCCACAATTTATTATACTGTGCTTGATTTTCTACAACAATCAGCATGTTAGTTTACCTACTTAGCAAAGGATGAAAATTAAAACATGTAATATGGAACCCATTTTGAAAGTACATTTTGCAATCCTTTGCAGTCTCTTAACTTCAATTTTCAATACACATGTGACTACATGGAAACTGGTAGAGAAATTAAAAACTGTGATGTAACTTGTTTTATGAAACAATATGTAATTAAGTCAGAATCTAAATTAAATAACTGTGCTGTTGAATATTGTATTTATCTTAATTGGGTAATGCTTCTTCCATGATGAATGCACTCCATTCTTACTAGAAAATGTGTAATCATATGCACACTTGTATATACCTGCATGACTTTAACCTTATTTCTATTATACTGATATTTCCTGAAAACGACTTGTGGTATCACTTGAATGTGAAACGCACACCAGATAGTTTTCCCATCTTTGCCAAAGTTTAAACCTATTTGTATGGTTTATTAATATACAATGTTAACACTGTCAGCATCCCTACTGATCAGTCCTTGTCACCTTATTCTGCACTAGCATTCTCTCTCTCTCTCCATATTAATTGCAAATTCAAATGATTATATGATTGTAATTTCTACATGGCCAAGAAATTACATAATCTAAGAATAAACTTTTAAAGTATAATCCTGGTCATCCGTTAAAAATTGGACTCAGACTAGGACTTGTCTAAGAATGCTGCTGTGGTCTTCAAATATTTTTTTAATTGTTGGTCAGTGATTGTGTTGCACACAAATCACAGCAATGACATAAACCATTCCCTCCAGTTTCTATGGGTTGTCAGTTTGGTACAAAGCTCAGACCTGGTTATCAAGTGTTCATGTATCATCTATGCTATTTACTACATTATTCTCTTTTGCTCTTTTCTCTCAATAAATCATGAAACACATCCATTCTTAATCCACGGAAAAACTTTTATTATCCTTCAGAGCACAATACTATATATTAGAATTATATACATTTACATACACCATATTTATCAAAAATAATTTAAACAATTTAAAACTATATTTATCTAAAATATTTTGAAAAATGTTAATGTTTCCTGACACAAACTCTTACTTGGCGATGTTGACCTACATGTGGCCACAAAAAAGTATCCTATCAATGTTAATATTTACTTTGATCTCACTTAAAGCAGTTAATGTAACCTGCTATTTTAAGTTCTCTGCTATACAACCATATGCTACAACAAGAAACGGGCAATCAATAAAAAAGCATGAAATCGTGAACAATATTTTGAAAAATCTACATGCTCCTACCTCTGATATTTTACTTTCCTATAAAGCACACTGAGGATACTTAAGGACTCCTCTGAGATACAATACTGACGAGCCAGATCTATATTATTATCATGTGTTATAAACAAAGATGAAGACTTGAAGATCTGTTTTTAAAACAACAGTTGTACCCAAACAAACAAAGCTGGCCCAAATTTCACAGGAAACATTTCCAAAAAAAGCCAACGAAGTACTAACCTTCCAGATGTCATGTAACTTCAGAAAAGAGAGAGGGTCTACCTTTCAATTAAAGGCACTAAAGTAATTCTCAGCCCATGTTATGAAAGTAGTTCATATGTGCTAAGATAATCAGACAATATGAGATGTTTGCCATGACATCTACAGTAGGTAAACTTGAGTGCTTGAACTACGCATAATACCTTATCTAAAAAATTTAGTTCCCTTATCAGAATTGAAAATTCTCTCTTTAAAAAGGTCTTTATTCTTGTCCAGGAATGATGGGCCAGGAGACTACAGTAAAGTCGGCTAAGTGCAAGAGGGATAAAACGTTGTCCTAAACTAACAAGTGCCCAGTTTGCTAACTTAGCTGCTGATGCCTATCTTGTCAAGAAGACAGCCTTTTGGAGTAGGCTACAGTTGTAGTTGTATTGGGCCCACTCTACTGAGGAAATGACAGGAGTCTAAGAACCTTATTTAGGGACCAGGTAATGGGAAACCTTGCAGGAGGTGGTCTGCGGTGCAAAAGACTGGAGAAGGGGATTAATTTTAGTAGAATCAATTTCAAAACTCAAGCAAACAAGCTTTTCCGAGGTTTAAATAACAGCAAACTATATTTGAATCGATTATGAAATGTATATTGGTATAAACTACCATGCCGTGTTGCAGAGAGTATATGCATTACACTGATGTAAACTACAGTTTGCACTTGCTGTGGATTTATTTTCCTTTCTATGGGTTATTCTTTATTAGTATTTATATGGAATAGCATATGAATTTTAGATACAACCCTTGTGAGCATACAGAGAAATTGAAAAGAGACTTTCCATGTTAAATTTTTTACACATTTATATACCATATCCTGCACAGTTTGGTTTTTATTTTGGGCACAATATTGTACACTGTATTTCTGGGCTCGACCTGTGTCGGCCAGTGAAATGTCCCTATAGCACTCCTTTCTAAGTATAAATAAATGCTAAATATACCAGAGAAAAAAGCCATATGGAATGCCAGAGTTACTACCTCCAGCTCGCTCACCCTTATAGGGTGTCAGTATAGCAAGGGGCGAGTGGAAAACACTATCACAGATGCTTTGCCAATTAGATGTCTCCTCTCTCAATATACCCCTCTAGAGAGGTGCCGTTACGACGTCTACCTTCCACTCGCTGCTACTACCTCTGCCAAGAACCCTCATTCCTGAATTAGCACTCTGTGTCTACACGCACCGTTTTCGCTGTCTCCAGGAAGTGTTTTTGCGAAGCATCATGTCTTCCCTTGACCAAGAAGCTTCTTCATCTAAGTTGAGTATTCCATTTATTGTTTTTGAGCACGATGGGGCAACAATGCATCCAATATTTTGCCCTTATTTTAAGACTCTTGTTCATGGGAGCCGGGCATGACGCTCTTCTGAATCTGCCAGTTTGGATGCATGGTTGGCCGCATGCGCGATTATATCAGAATTTTATTTCGCTGGGTAATTTTGTTCACCATTAGCACTTCACTGTACAGGCTACTGTTTTCCTATATTTTACCGTCTCGCTCCTGACGAATACCGAGAGCCTTGTTTATTATGGTTTGATCCTTACGTTATTAGCCTATTATAGGGCCTTTTTCGTTATCATCAGTCACTCAGGAGCAAGTTGGTTCCCTTACGTGCGTACGGTGATATGCTTCATTCTACGTTATGTGCGAATATTGTGGTTTAGGCATCCTAGGCTAGCCTAGCGGTACGCCAGTTTAGTTTAGAGGTGAAGATTCCTCATTCATTCGCAGTGCTCATGCATGTATGTTTCTAGTTTAGTTTTTTATTATAATCTTGTATTGCTATTTTTTATGAGGTTGGGAGTTCTTCTCGATGACCTACCCTAGCCTATTCGACCAGACCTAGGCTAGGTTTTGGAGGGTGGGCTAGGCGGGTTGAGTATATCCCACCACCCTTAGTGGCTCCTGATACCGCCAACTCGACCAGGCAGATATGTTTACTTGGAGGGTGGCCCAGGACTGGAGAGTTCCTCTCCTGTTACGTTTGTAGGGTCTAGGCCTATCTTACCTGACCAGATCGGTAGATTCGATTTTGGAGGGTTGAGTTAGGTTCTAGGTGTCCTCTTCGTGACGTCCATATAGGAGCCATCTTAGCCTACCTGACCAGATCTGTACCGATTTCGGAGGGTTAGGCTGGGATCTTAGTTGGGTGTGGTTTTCTCCCCCCTTTTTTGTAGTACTTCCAATAATTCCTCATCAATTATTTTATGAATTAATTTTGTTGAGTGTAGCCTGGGCCATTGCCCCCTTTAGGGTGTCAGTTGGCCTACCGTCTTATGCCCCCCTTTAGTAGTAGGCTAGTTAACGGCTTCTCGAGAAGTGGTATTCACTGATCGGTTGCTGTGGCCAGGCGATCACGACTCATCCACTCTCATCCAGACAAGCTCCCCCCCCGTCCCGGACTCGCTCCGGCGCTGCTTTGTTAGCTCGCTGCCCAAGTAATCCTACCGATGATCAATAGCTAGAGTGTAGAGCACGGTCCTGGGGATTAGTCGGAGGAGATTGGGGGATTAGTAGATTATGTAATCTCTGTTGGTATGTCTCCGGGCCCGTGTTTATTCTGGTGAGATGTGGTCTACCATCACACCTGCCAGGAGTCTATACGCCGGAGTTTGCGTACCGCTGTTCTGCTACTCTGTTTTCTGTACTTCTCTAGTGTTATCGCTGCTTCCCCACTCCAGTGGGGGCGGAACTAGGCTTAGAGATGTGTTTCTAATTGACTTGGAACTGCTACCCTTCTCCGGTGTGATCAGATTCAGGCTTAGGTTTTACCTATTTACCCTGTTCTGCTCTTATCAGGCCAACCCCGCCAGTTATAGCTATTGTGATAAAAGATTATGGATTTCGGAGCAGGCGGAGACATTCAGAGCTTAATATTAAGGAAATTTATTATGTAGCATCTGTTGGTATGTCTCCGGGCCTGTGTTTATTCCGGCGAAGTGTGGTCTACCATCACATGCCCCAGGATGTATACACCGGAGTTCTACGTTCCCGCCGTTCTGTTTTCCGTATTCTATGTTATCGCTGCTACCCACTCCGGTGGGGGCGGAACTAGGCTTAGAGAATGCGCTTCTAATTGGTTGGGAATTGCTACTCTACTCTGGTGCGATCAGACTCAGGCTTAGGCTTTGCCTTGTTTCCCTGTTCTGCTCGTATCAGGCCAACTCCGTTGGTTATAGGTTTGGTGATACCCAGAGTATGGATTCCAGAGCAGGCGGAGACATCCAGAGCTTTATTAATAACAAGTAAGTTGAAGATTATAGTGGATGTTACCTTTAGCTAGTTAAGTAACTATACTCATTTTTTCCATCTGTCCATCCGCCTGTGGTGTTTTTACATGGTAACACTGCGTCCCGGGCTTTAAATAGTTAAGCTATGTGTAAGTTTTAGGTATATAAAAGGATATCTGGGTGTACATTTGCAACTGAAAAGTGTTTTAATAATTTACTGTATGCGAATTACACCGTTAATATTTGAAATAGGATATTACTTAAAGCCCGGGACACAGTGTTACCATGCGCAAACACCACAGCCAGATGGACAGATGGAAAAAAACAGAGTATAGTTTAAGCATACACATACCGCCGGAAATAACTCCGGCGGCATTATTTGACGATACTCATGTATCTTTCCAACTTACAGATGGTTCGCTGCCAGGAGATGGGGTGCCCAGCCGTCCTTTATAAGCCGTATGGGCATGAGGTCTGCCGGTCTCATGCCAGCTGCGCCATCCAACTGGAGGGACTCGTGGTCTGGCACCCAGAAGCCTGCGTGGTGTGTTACGGCCTCGTTAGGAACGTGACAGATGAGTCGGTAGGTAGCATCCTCGCCTCATTGTTACTCTGAATTCTATGTTACACATTGATTGCGCATAGTCAAACTAGATAACAAGGAAAAGTCCCCGACACTGGGGAACCTGATTTGATTATCTCTTACAGGTTGATTTGACGCTCAAGGCCTCCTCGCTGACGACCCTTAAGGCCTGGGTAGGGGGGTTTGGGAGGAACGTTGGATCCGCCCAACCCTACGTGCTGTCGGAGGAGATGTGCTTCCTCCTCTACCCGAACGCTAAGGTTTCGGCAGCAGTAGCGGCGGAGGTAGCGGCTCCCATTATTGAGCGGATCCACCAAGAGACCCAAGCCCCTCCGGAGGACCAAGAGGGCTTGTGCGATGATATGTCGTAGGAGGTAGCGGCCATCAGCCTGCATCGAGAGCCCATGGCCATCGAGGACCAGGAGGAAGGTAAGGAGGTAAGTGAGGCAGGTAATCATGGGCTTTCCAGGGCTTCTCTGGGAAGTCCACGACCTTTGGGAATAGGTCGGGCTCAGTAATTCCCAAGGTGAAAACCTTGAAGACGAAGTCTCTGCCGAAGGCAGTTAGACCAGCCAAGCCTTCTCCGGCAGGCTCCGCCAGGTCGTCATTGGCCCCCAAGCCTTCGACTTCCTCGGCCAAAGCTACTCCCCACCCAAGGGGTCGAGAGCTAAGACTTCTAAAGCCAGACCAACGGAGTCCGGCTTCGACCAGGAGGCTTTCGCCACTCTTCTCATGCAGAAGATGAGCGAAGTAGTGGACTCGAGACTTCAATCGATGTCCACTCAACTCGCCTCGGGTCTAGAGACATCCGGACAGTCCATCCTGTCTCTGGCCCAAAGATTGCAAACACAGGAGGAATTGGTGGCCGGATTTATCCAGTCTGGAAGCACACCGCAGTCCTTTGTGGTGCCGGACGCATCCAGGCTCCCACCATTTGAGAATAGCAACCGATGGCGGTTGGCTCTACATGCTCCATTTTCAGAGGGCAGGCTTACAATTGAGGGTTGCGGAACCCGACCCGTGGAAGACTATGAGTTCTTCCCGCCGGACCTACAATTCCCCTTCCCGGGCTACGCTAGGCTAGCCGAGAAAGCGTTGGTCAGGGTAGACAAGGTCCCGAAAGAGACAGTGATCTACCCTAGAGATCAGGCTCAGTCGGCATGGGTCCACACCCTTACGGAATGGGAGTGCGTCAACAATCAAGTTGACGCCTCACAAAGGTTCCTATACCATGTTCATAGCGCCAGATAACATCCCAACACCTTGCACATCAAAGATCACAGAATTGACACTGCAAGCCGGAATGGAGGATAAACCCATGCCTCAGCTTAAAGAGACGGAGGCTACCTCTTTGCTCTTTCCCGGAGATCTGGAGTGTTGGGTTGGTGCTCCAGCAACGTTCACAGTGGGCAAACTCGACCCGGAGTGTGCCTCCACACAATTCAGTGAACGTTTGCTAGAATTCTGGATACCATGATAACGGCGGAATTCGAAGCAAGATGTAGGCTGAGCAGGTCAATTAACTCAGTCACCACTGCAGAGTTGACAGCTTCTGTCTTTGCAGAGGAGCCTCTATTCTGGGTCCTGACGAAGTCGCTGCTGCAGGCTTATCAATCGGACCTGTATGATTTCATACTGGCTAGACAAGCCTGCAGGAAGCATGTCTTTGCTAATGCCTCCATCAGGCATGAGCCTAACAAGCTCATAAAGGCATCGATCTGGGGGGCCAACCTCTTTCCTGAGGACGTGGTTAACAGCGTCCTCAGCGAGGCGGCTAGGGCTTACCAGAACCTTCGTATCCGCTGGGGACTTCCCTTCAAAAGAAAGTTCAAGACCCCCGGACCACAAACCAAAAGTAGGAAGAGGCCTAGGAAGTATCAGCCTTTCCAGACCTCTCAGCCTCAAGCAGTTCCTGCCTCCCAAATGAATAAGCTTTCGACATCTATGGCACAATCACAACAGCAGTTTGTTCTGCTGCAGAGTCAACCGACTCAACAGCCGTTGAGTTCGGCTGCCCTTGTGACTTCCCCAGCCTTCAACGCCTCCTTTGAAACACAGGGGGCGTTTCGAGGCTATAATAGGCACGCAAGGGGAGGCAGAGCAAGAGGTGCTTACTGGCAGAGAGCTGGCTCTAGAGTTCTCTCAAGAGGCAGAGGCTTCAGAGGAGGCAGAGGAAGTAAGACCTAAACCACTCAATGAGTCTCTGCAGGTAGGCGGGAGACTGTACCTCTCCCGGGTTCATTGGACCTTCACTACGTGGGCCCACAGTATTGTATCGAAAGGTCTGGGGTGGAGATGGAAAAAAGGGCCTCCTCCACCAGTCAGTTTCCATCAGATTCCTATGACAGACCTTCTAGACTATGCCAAAGACCTTCTTCAAAAGAAGGCAATAAAGTCAGTCACCTGAAATTTCAAGGACGTTTGTTCAGTGTACCGAAGAAGGACTCGGACAAACGAAGAGTGATTCTGGACTTGTCCCATCTCAACTCATACATTCAATGCGACAAGTTCCGCATGCTAACCGTCTCGCAGGTGCGGACCTTACTTCCCCGTGGGGTCGTCACCACCTCTATCGATCTTACAGACGCTTACTATCATGTACCGATAGCAAGAAACTTCTCTCCATACCTAGGCTTCAAACTAGGAAAACAAGCTTACTCGTTCAGTCATGCCATTCGGGCTCAAGATAGCACCCAGAATATTCACCAAACTAGGAGAGACAGTAGTGCAGGAACTAAGAGCCCAGGGGGTGATGTTAGTAGCTTACCTATACAACTGGCTCATCTGGGCAACCAACGACGAGGAATGTCGCAAGGCAACAGCCAAAGTAATAAAATTCCTAGACTAACTGGGTTTCCAGATAAATAAGGAAAAGTCCCGTCTCATTCCGGCGTCTCGCTTTCAATGGTTGGGAACTCAATGGTACCTAACCACACACAAACTATCTCTTCCGCCAAAGAAGTGCAGAGAGATAGCGAAAGCTACAAGACAATTCCTCAAGAACAAACGGGCTTCTCGTCGTACCTAAGAGAGAATCTTAGGTTCACTTCAGTTTGCTTCAATAACAGTTTCCCCCGCCGTCTCTGATAGACCACATGGACGCCTCTCTGAGCAGATGGGGGGGCTACTCTCAGTACAAGAAGGTTCAAGGAACATGGTCGACAACATTCCGCCAGTTCCACATCAACATACTAGAGGCAATGGCCATTTTTCTGACCCTGAAACGACTAGCTCCAGCCAGGAACATTCATATCAGACTAGTCACAGACAGCGCAGTGATAGTTTATTGCATAAACAGAGGAGGCTCCAAGTCAAGCCAAATAAATCATGTGATGATTGCAATCTTTTCGTTAGCAATGAAACATCATTGGCACCTGGCAGGAGTATGGAATGTCATCCCGGATTCACTGTCCAGGACAACTCCACTGGAGTCAGACTGGTCCTTGGACACAAAATCATTCAATTGGATTTGCCAACAAATCCTGGGCCTTCAGGTAGACCTTTTCGCCACGGAGTCCAATCACAAACGTCCGTGTTATGTGGCTCCCAATCTGGAGCCTCTGGCTCACGCCACAGATGCGATGTCCATAGACTGGAACTATTGGCAGAAGATTTACCTCTTTCCGCCAATAAACCTCTTGCTGAAAGTTATACACAAACTCAGATCTTTCAGAGGACAGATAGCATTGGTAGCACCCTACTCGCCGAAGAGCAATTGGTTTCCTCTTCTACTAGAGTTGAAACTCCGTCCCAGATGGATTCCCAACCCAAAACTGACTCAAATAGTACAAACTCGGACTGTGTCAGCTTCCTCAAGAATTCTGAATGCCCTAACTTTATGGACTTCATGAAGTTTGCGGCACAGAAGGATGCTAGTATTGACCCACTAAACACCCTGTTTGTGGAGTCAGACAAAAGAGAATCAACATTCAGGCAGTATGATTCGACAGTAAGGAAGCTAGCCATCTTTCTAAAAGAATCAGATGTCCAAAAGATGACTGCGAATCTGACAATTTCATTTTTTAGAACTCTGTTTGAAAAAGGCCTAGCTGCTAGTACCATTACTACGACTAAATCTGCCTTAAGGAAGATATTTCAGATTGGCTTTAATATTGATTTAACAGATTCGTGCTTCTCGTCTATCCCTAGAGCATGTGCTCGTCCGAGACCGGTAGACCGCCCTCACACGGTCTCCTGGTTTTTAAAAGACGTACTCAGGTTGGCTTTAGATACTGATAATGAATCATGCTCATATATAACCCTTCTCAGGAAAACATTATTTTTAATGAGTCTGGCCTCAGTCGCCAGAATATCTGAACTATCGGCTCTCTCTAGAGAACCAAATCATATCGATTTCCTCCCGTCAGGAGAAGTTCTGCTCTCTCCAGATCGGAAATTCTTAGCAAAGAATGAAGACCCACAAAACAGGTGGTCCCCATGGAAGATTGTCCCTCTTCCACAGGACCCATCATTATGTCCGATTTTTACATTAAAATCTTATCTGGGCAGAACTTCTAAAAAGTCTTCAGGTCCTCTTTTTATTAGAGAGAATGGTGGAACAGTTTCCTTGAAGGCCATCAGACAACAAATTCTTTATTTTATTAAACAAGCCAATCCGGATTCAGTCCCTCGTCCATGATATCCAGGCAGTGGCTACCTCAGTTAATTATTTTCATCATATGAACTTCGAGGATCTTAAAAAATATACCGGTTGGAAATCCCCGATAGTATTTAAACGCCACTATCTGAAAACTCTACAGGCCCTTAAATATTCGGCAGTGGCTGCAGGGAACATTGTCTCCCCTGATACGGCCTAGTTATGTCATTCTAAATCTGTATTTTATTATTTTGCTATTAATTATCTTTTGGTACTCACTCTCACCTACCTGCCTCGCTTGTAATCCCTGCCTTTCTGCCTTTTGTTCCGGACTGGATTGCTCATCAACCCACTCCTGTACATGTACATACTTCATTAATATGTTTGTTTTTATGTTCATTACCTGTTGCATTTTGCTAGTGATAGTATAGATTTGGTCATATTAGGTGCTTTTTTAACATTTTTAATTTGTTATCCTTACCTTGGTTATTTAAACAATAATTTTAAGGAATTTTTATTTTCCTTTCATATAAATTTTTGTTTACATTTTATTTCCAAGCTTGTATGGCCAATTCTCTGTTACTATTTCACTGGCCGACACAGGTTGAGCCCAGAAAAGGGATTTTGACAAAGGAAAAATCTATTTCTGGGGGAAGACCTGTGTCACCCAGTGAACCCATCCCTCTCTTTTTCCTTTTCCCCACCCTTTAGCTGGCCCAAGTTTGGGTGCGTATTTCAGGAATGAGGGTTCTTGGCAGAGGTAGCAGTAGCGAGCGGAAGGTAGATGTAACGGCACCTCTCTAGAGGGGGATTTTGAGAGAGGAGACATCTAATTGGCAAAGCATCTGTGATAGTGGTTTCCACTCGCCTCTGTGCTATACCGACACCCTATAAGGGTGAGTGAGCTGGATGTAGTAACTCTGGCATTCCATATGGCTTTTTTCTCTGGTATATTTAGCATTTATTTATACCTAGAAATGAGGGCTATAGGGACATTTCACTGGGCGACACGGGTCTTCCCCCAGAAATAGATTTTTCCTTTGTCAAAATCCCTTTTTGTGTTCTTCATAAGCAAATATAGTACTGTGTGGTGAAAAAATTAAAATATTTACAAAAATAAGTATTAGGATATTTACTACTGTTAAAAGTTAGCTTATATGAATCTTGCACCATTAGGTGCATTTGTAATCTGTAATCTGTAATCACCTGCTTCCCACCAGGTGATGCTGGAATGTTTACATTCTTATCAGACTTCTTCATGACCACCAACTAAGATGTGGGGAGGGTTGGGTGGTTTTACACTTAATAGTAGGAAATTAGCCAAAACATTTGTCTAAATTTTCATTATTTGGAAGGAATCTTACCAGCTGTTAAATCTAGCCTACTACCACATTGAATAAGGATGGTGGGTTACTGCAGCCCCCAAAATGACAATTGGTTAAAAACACCTTAAAGATATGAAGATACGCTCTTATATAATACCTGTACCTTCATGCCCCCTAAAAAAACAAAACCTGGAATAAAAAAAAAATAAATAAATTCTAAATAAAAAGGGAGCCTAAAAGAATATTCTTTCATCAGTTCAGAAAAGAATTTACCCACTACTAGCATCATTCTAAGGTCTTATCATATCAAATGCAATTTCTGTGTATTTAAGGTAGTGAGCAGAACAAAAATTGAATTGCACTTCAACTGCAACACATTAATCTTTGAACAACAAATCTGTCATGAAACTAAATGAAGTAGCAACCGATTTGATGTTATGAATGCTCCTTCAACAAGGTAAAATGTCTGGAACTATTTTCTCATGTTAGCCTGATCAATATGTCACAGAACAGTTTTCTTTAACAAGGGTATTCTAGGTTTTCTACTACTACTACAAAAGAAAAAAAAGTTTGCTTCCCCCTCTAGGTTTTCTCTACACAAATCTTGATTGCCCTAACAGGATTCTTCATATACACTTTGTATTACGTACATTCTACAACATGCCTTCTTCAATGTAGCTATGACAATAAACACAAGCGAAGAAGTTATCACTTTATTATCAGCCCTCATCCTCCAACCTTGGCAACAAAAGATGGGATTCCACCTCCAATACTAAAAGACCATGTTTTGCTCTAACACACATAAGAGGAAACAATTGTTATGACATAATAACAAAATAGATGGGACATAACAAAACCCCCTACCTTGGAGATTGTTTAGTGTGTCCAAACATAATGTGCTATGCAGAGGTTTAGTGGAACCACAATAATTTCAATAGTTCGAGTTGATCTTTCCTTTACAGAAGAATAAGACAGATCTATTGAAAGAGGTAAAAAAACAAAAATCATTGCAATGCGAGTCATTCTGCACATCTTTTGCATTTTAGTCTCTTTCATATGGCCAAGAGTTTGAGATAAATGAAAATCAACTTTCTATTGACCACCAGATCCTTAAGGGATCACTACTGACCACCACATCCTTGACCTATCTACGGTGCTCAGACCTCACTGATGCACTTAGAAACAAGGAGAGGTTTGGGTTCACTACTCCTAGAGGTATATACTTTACTAGGTATAGTGTTGATCTTTCTATGGTGCATTTTAAGTTTGTGTCATAATGCTTGTCATGAGTCACATTTTGTCATGAGATGGAGGGAGGGAAAAATACTAAAACCTGGATTTCAGCTTCAAAAACTTATTAACTTTTATCACAGTTTTCGGAGCCACTCCAACAGAAACTAGCGACCAGGATGGTCCTGGATTTACTGAAAAGATTACTGAACAATTTCCTGTAAGTATCCAGTGCTGTTAGGCCAACACTGCTCTGTAGTTGTGTCTGATAAGAGAGAGAGAGACAGATAGGGAGAGAGAGAGATTATCTATATCTGTATATATAAATTATATATATATATATATATAGATATATATATATATATATATATATATATTCTTATAATGTAAGTTTTGTAATGCAATTATAATTTTGGTAATACAATTAATTCCCCTCAGAACCTGTGCATCATGTTATGAAATGTATGTTTTGTGTTCAGATTCCCAAATTTAAAGAAAACATGTGTTAAGTAGTGTAACTTTTCATTTTGAAACGTACTTAAGACAGAGAGAAAGAGTAAGAGCTTATAAGCCTCTAGAGAAGGTTGTTATTCACATCTTGAGAATGCCTTAGTTAAGCTAATTTTTTATCATCCTAAAGCAGCCCCATGAGGAACAGAGATCTCCTCTATTCATGTATGCAAACAAATGCATAGGGGCCTCCCAGGCGGCATCAAGTCCTTCGAGGACCTTCCCTACAATGATGTTATTAATGTTTAACATAGAGAGAGGACGTAATAAGTTTTCGTCTTGAACTCGATGCTAATCGCCCTCATATGCCCATACGCTTACGGGGATAGAGAACTAGGCATTCGATTCCGATACCTGGTCCCTCTCTCTCTCTCAAATCTCCCTCGCTCGCTCATTCGCGAGACAGTTTCATTAACTTTTAACATAACTCACATTTATATATGAGCTGGTCCCTCAGTTAGTAATGAATGTTTTGTTTGTGGAATCTGAGCATAGTGTTATTATTATTATTTTTGTGAAGGCGCCCACAAAAGTGTTGAAGATTGTAACAGGCCTTTCTTTTTGAGTGAGAAGTTGCAACTGACTATATAGGTATTTTACAAATGTTTTGAAGAGCACTTCGAGGTTTTATTTTACAGTGTTTGGATAAAATTATTATTTTTTGCATTTTTCTTTTGCTTTGTTCTTTTGACATGTCCATTTTATATGCTTAATGTTTGTACTGCCAATGCTTTAATTGCTTTCATATTATGCATTTTCTTTATTGTGTTTAATTAGTTTGAATATTTTATTGTGTAACTGTTTGAATCTAACACTTGTAAATTAATTTGTAATTAAATAAATTTCATTTCAAATTTAATTATTGCTTTATAATTTAATTTAATTAATTTTCTTGATAAATCTTGATTTAATTTTGTTTAAGAAATAATTCAAGAATTAATTAAACTTGTTTTCAAGTAATAACAATTTCCCTGAGATTGTAAATTTCACTTATAAACTTTGAATTTAGAAATAAACTTTTGTAATTAAAATTTATATGAGCCTTTTATTATACAACCAATATTATATTTTATTTTCGTTAGGTAGAAATATAGAGTGGTAATTGTGCCGTTTCCCTCAAATGAATCAGAATCAGGGAAATACTTAGATTTGAAATTAGTGAAGGAGTGATGCCCTTTAATTAAGATTACCTCACATTTATTTTAATGAACTTAGATTGATTGTTTTCTTGACGGTTAAGTTCTATAAGGGATCACTGTCACCTTTAGAGTATTCAGTCGTTTAGTATTTGTGATGAAGGGTCAGGTGTCTGGGTGTAGTGAGGTAAGTAATAACCAAGTACTTGATCAAACTGTGCCCCAAGTACAAAGTGTCCCAGACCCAGGAATAAAAGGGCCTCTTGTGCTAACAAGTACAAATGGTAAGTGTAGTAACCAAATACTTGGCAATTTGGGTTAACAAATATTAATGGTGTCCAGACCCAGATCTTTGGCTACTTCCCCAAAGTATTTACGGTGTCCAGATCCAGATACTCTAGGCCCTTTCGTCACAATATATATATATATCATATATATATATATATTCTATATAATATATATATATATATATACATATATATATATATATATAGATATATATAATATATATATATATATATATATATATATATATATATATATGTATATATATATATATATATATATATTATATAATATATATATATATATATATATATATATATATATATATATGATATACACACACACTGGTACCTACCTCGTTTGTTGAACGTTTCACGTGTCGAACTCTCCGTTCTTCGAACAAAATTTTCGAGAAAATTTTGTATCGTTTGTCGAACAGATGCTCGTACTTCGAACTGACTGATTATCTAGTTTATACTTGTATTCGACGGCCTACTGGGTCTTACAAGTTAAACTATTAATTTATTTTTTTCATTTACAAAATATAGTTTAATGATAACAATATTCGACAAAATACATTAAAGTATAAAGCATTTAAAATAAAATTTAGCTTTCAATATAACATTTAGCATAAAAGATGTATAAAATCGTACGTAACCGCGGTGATGTCATGCCCAGCTGACTTGAGACTGAACGAGGGAGAGTTGATATGTTGAGGAGAGAAAAAGAGGAGTGTTAAACTATTACTGTATGTATGTAAAAGCAATAACAATTCACATCAAAAGTGAATTTCTCAGTAAATTTAACGTAATGATAAAGTATGAAAAAAAAGTCTTAATTGAGCCAGTGTCCAGTGCGCCGAGTGAGATGGTCTAGTTGAACAAGATTAATGTGCCTGTTCAAATTTCGAATTCTAAAAACTGTATGGCATGGAACAAAATATTTCGACTTCTGAAGTTAATTGGATGTGACTGCTAATTATATCTGCTAATTTAATTATCGCTCTTTTAAGGCTGTTAAAACATTTTCCTCCCATGGTGAGAATCAAACATCTTATCCATGCATTTCAAATGATAAAAAAAACACTAGGTTTCATTAGTTTCCCTTCACTAAAGCTTATGGCACCAATCTTTGTGCCATCTTCCTTTGTTACTTTTGCTCCTAAATGTTCCAGTTGTGGAAATCATCCTTATTAAATACTGGTAAGCAAAATAAAATTGCTGATATACTGGGTTCTTTCTGAAGGGAATTTCCTTCGTCTTCGAATGATGCGTCTTGCTTGTCAGGGACGTGGGAAAATGAGGCGGATGTTACATTTTCACTGTTGCAGTTTTAAACTTTGCTCTTTGAGCTTACAAGTGTGCTGTCTTTTCCTAAAAGGTGGGCTCTGAGACGATGGGTGCTGACCGTACGCTCCCATTTGAGTTTTGCAACCAAAAAAGTGCCCCAAACCCAGCCTGATTTAGTCTGTAATTTAGAGCATACGTCATGCCAAGTTTATATTTTGCCATTTTCAGCAAGTTAGACAAAGGATAGAGCATTGTACTTTTCTTCACTTTCATTTCTCTAGCGGTTCTATTCATGTTTTGAAAGATTTTGTTTTGCATTTACAGGGTTTAGTCACCTAAGCATTTCTTGATGATTTTCTATCTGTTAGCAGTCGAGAATAAAACGGATCAAACTATCTATAACAAGCCGAATGAAATGGCTTGTAATTTTCCAGCCCTTCTCTTCAAATATCCTTGGTTGTCGAAGTGATCAAAAGATTTATAAGCACTTTGGACAGCAGTTGCACGGCAAGTTTAACTTTCATTCGTTGCATACCTATAATAACATTGATATGTTTTTTCTGAAAGTTTATATGCTGTCCGAAGATCACTTCATTCCTCTTTATTAGCTCTCTAACTGGGCCATTGTGAGCGTATGTACTAAATACAGTTGTCTTAAAGTGTTCCTTTACCCCCATCCGCTAATGTTTCATGAAAATGGTCTGGTAACATAGCAATGAAGCCAGTTTGTCTTTTACCGACGGATGTGAATGGACGAGATATTGGATGCCAATGCTCATATTTTCTAATCACTACTGTAGACAATGTGTTAATGATATTAATGATAAGAATAATAGTTTACATTACCAGTGAATTAAGTTGTTAAATATATAGAAAAATTGTATAATAACAGAATAATGAAAATAGCAATGGTGAAAATCATATTTAGAGCTTACCAATCATAATCGTCAACCTTTGTTCCATTCAGGTGTGGCTGCTGCAGGCATTTGCTAGGATCATACTTTTGTCCATTGTAGATCATTATTTAGTGTCAATTTCACACCCTCACCAATATTGCTGTCTTCGTGGACGGCGTCACAGCGATATTGCTGAGGGTGAAAAAAAGTTATTGAAGTCAAATTAACTGTTTCAAATATCTCGTTCAATATTTAAAATTTCCCTCCACATGTGACCTAATAAACATCAAGAGGAAATAATCAATTGTATTTACATTTTTATGAAAGTAAGCTCCAAGATGATCATTCGCAGAATAGTGAGGTTCATAAGAGTTCATGACAACTATGGTGGTAGTTCGAGAATTCATCGGTTGTTGAAGACCAACTTGACAATGGAATTAAGTGCTTTGTAAGGTATTTCACCTTTAATACTGACTATTTATATGTATACAATTAGCAACTTGGCCTTGCAACCAGATGCACCCTAAATGGGTAGATACAGAAATAAGAGCTGGATTGAATTGCTTTTGCTTTCAGTATTCGTCAGGTTTTGATTTTATTTCTTTACATTTACCTTCAATGGCTAAATTTCTCCCCTCATTTGAGCTGGTCCTTGGTCATAATCATTGCTAAAAAGTAAAGCACCCAAGCTTTTTGTAATGATATAATTATGAGTTTTCTTTATTAAAATCAGCTGGTTTCATAAATGAATTTATAGCACCTATCTAAAAATTATGTAGTAATACACAATTGTCATGTTCAGTGTTTTTCACAACCATATTTTCGTATTAGCCTTTGTTATAAGGACTCGAGAAATACAGAATGATTGAAGCTATATTTCCTTGTCAAATTTCCATTCTCGTAAAATTCCTTACAT
Source organism: Macrobrachium nipponense (assembly GCF_015104395.2). Lineage (NCBI taxonomy): Eukaryota > Metazoa > Arthropoda > Malacostraca > Decapoda > Palaemonidae > Macrobrachium > Macrobrachium nipponense. The sequence continues at coordinate 80,627,127 of NC_087203.1, read as the reverse complement.
TGAAAAAAAGAAACCCACAAGATTACTGAGTATGAATTGTTTACTAAAACTTAAGTACTTTCAGGCCTTAACTGTGGCCCATGTAGAGGCACCATTGAAGTCTACAGAAATATGGATAGCTACTTCCTGGAGGCAGCATTAAAGTC
>NC_087203.1:80620305-80626481 GCF_015104395.2 Macrobrachium nipponense | reverse complement strand
CAGCATTAAAGTCTCCAGGTCACAGATAACTACTTACTGCGGTAAGTAGTTATCTGTGACCTGAGACTTTAATGCTGCTCCAGTAAGTAGTTATCTGTGACCTGAGACTCCATGCTGCCTCCAGTAAGTAGTTATCTGTTTGACCTGGAGACTCCAATGCTGCCTCCACTAAGTAGTTATCTGTGCTTGGAGGGGACTCCCATGCTGCCCTCCACTAAGTAGTTATCTGTGACCTGGAGACTTTAATGCTGCCTCCAGTAAGTAGTTTATCTGTTCCTGGAGACTCCAATGCTGCCTCCAGTAAGTAGTTATCTGTGACTGGAGACTCCCAATGCTGCCCTCAGTAAGTATCTGTGTTCCTGGAGACTCCAATGCTGCCTCCAGTAAAGTAGTTATCTGTGTTCCTGGAGACTCCAATGCTGCCTCCACTAATAGTTTATCTGTGACCTGGAGGACTCCAATGCTGCCTCCAGTAAGTAGTTATCGTGTTCCTGGAGACTACCAATGCTGCCTCCAGTAAGTAGTTATCTGTGTTCCTGGAGACTCAATGCTGCCTCCAGTAAGTAGTTATCTGTGTTCCTGGAGACTCCAATGCTGCCTCCCCAGTAAGTAGTTATCTGACCTGGAGACTCCAATGCTGCCTCCAATAAGTCGTTATCTGTGTCCCTGGAGACTACAATGCTGCCTCCAGTAAATAGTTATCTGTGACCTGGAGAATCCAATGCTGCCTCCAATAGTAGTTTATCTGTGTCCTGGAGACCACAATGCTGCCTCCAATTAAGTAGATATATGTGACCTGGAGAAATCCAATGCTGCCTCCAAAAGAAGTTATCTGTTGTCCGGGAGACTCCAAATGCTGCCATCCAGTAAGTAGTTATCTTGGTTCCTGGGAGATCAATGGTCCTCCACTAAGTAGTTAATCTGTGAACTTGGAGAATCCAAGCTGAACTCCAATAAGTAGTATCTGTGTCCTGGAGACTCCAATGCTGCTCCAGTAAGTAGTTATCTGTGGTTCTGGAGGGACTCCAATGCTGCCTCCCCACTAAGTAGTTATCCTGTGACCTGGAGAACTAATGCTGCCTCAGTAAGTAGTTACTTTCTGCCCTGGAGACTCCAATGCTGCCCCAATAAGTAGTTATCTGGTCCTGGAGACTAATGCTGCCTCCAATAAGTAGTTATCTGTGACCTGGAGACTCCAATGCTGCCTCCACTAAGTAGTTATCTGTGTTCCTGGAGACTCCAATGCTGCCTCCAGTAAGTAGTTATCTGTGACCTGGAGACTAAGCTTGCCTCCAGTAAGTAGTTATCTGTGACCTGGAGACTCCAATGCTGCCTCCTAAGTAGTTATCTGTGTGGAGACTCCATGTGCTCCAGTAAAGTTACGTGTCCTGGAGACTCCAAGCTGCCTCCAGTAAGTAGTATCTGTGTTCCTGGAGACTCCAATGCTCCTCCAGTAAGTAGTTATCTGTGACCTGGAGGACTCCAATGCTGCCTCCACTAAGTAGTTATCTGTGTCCTGGAGATCCAATGCTGCCTCCAGTAAGTAGTTATCTGTGACCTGGAGACTCCAATGCTGCCTCCAGTAAGTCAGTATCTGTGACTGGAGACCTCCATGTGCCTCAGTGGTAGTTATCTGTGACCTGGAGACTCCAATGCTGCCTCCAGTAAGTAGTATCTGTGACCTGGAGACTCCACTGCTGAACCTCCAGTAAGTAGTTATCTGTGACCTGGAGACTCCAATGCTGCCTCCACTAAGTAGTTATCTGTGACCTGGAGACTTTAATGCTGCCTCCAGTAAGTAGTTATCTGTGACCTGGAGACTCCAATGCTGCCTCCACTAAGTAGTTATCTGTGACCTGGAGACTCCAATGTTGCCTCCGTAAGTAGTTATCTGTGAACGGAGACTTCAATGCTGCCTCCAGTAAGTAGTTATCTGTTATCTGGAGACTCCAATGCTGCCTCCAGTAAGTAGTTATCTGTGTCCTGACTTCAATGTGCAGTAAGTAGTTATCTGTGACCTGGAGACTCCAATGCTGCCTCCATAAGTAGTTATCTGTGTTCCTTGAGACTCAATGCTGCCTCCCCTAAGAGTTATCTGTGACCTGGAGAATCCAACTGCCTCAGTAAGTAGTTATCTGTCCTGGAGATCCAATGCTGCCTCCAGTAAGTAGTTATAGTGAACTGGAGACTCCAATGCGCCTCCAGTAAGTAGATCTGTGTCCTGGAGACTCCAATGCTGCCTCCAGAAGTAGTTAATCTGACTGGAGACTCCAATGCTGCCTCCAGTAAGTAGTTATCTGTGTTCCTGGAGACTCCAATGCTGCCTCCACTAAGTAGTTATCTGTGTCCTGGAGACTTCAATGCTGCCTCCAGTAAGTAGTTATCTGTGAACTGGAGACTCCAATGCTGCCTCCACTAAGTAGTTATCTGTGTCCTGGAGACTCCAATGCTGCCTCCAGTAAGTAGTTATCTGTGTCCTGGAGACTCCAATGCTGCCTCCAGTAAGTAGTTATCTGTGACCTGGAGACTCCAATGCGGCCTCCAGTAAGTAGTTATCTGTGACCTGGAGACTCCAATGCTGCCTCCAGTAAGTAGTTATCTGTGACCTGGAGACTCCAATGCTGCCTCCACTAAGTAGTTATCTGTGTTCCTGGAGACTCCATTGCTGCCTCCAGTTAGTAGTCATCCATATTCCTGGGGGCTTCAATGCTTCTCTATAGTAAGTAGTTATCTATATTCATGGAGACTTCAATGCTGCTCTCCAGTAAATAGTTATTTATATTCATGGAGACTCCAATGCTGCCTCCAGTAAGTAGTTATCTACATTCCTGGGGACTTCAATATTTCTCTCCAGTAAGTAGTTATCCATATTCCTGGAGACTTCAATGCTTCTCTCCAGTAAGTAGTTATCTACATTCATGGAGACATAAGTGCTGCTCTCCATTAAGTACTTATCCATATTCCTGAAGATTTCAATGCTTCTCTCCAGTAAGTAGTTATCCATATTCCTGAAGATTTCAATGCATCTCTATAGTAAGTAGTTATCTATATTCATGGAGACTCCAATGCTGCCTCCAGTAAGTAGTTATCTATATTCATGGAGACTTCAATGGTTCTCTCCAGTAAGTAGTTATCTATATTCATGTAGACTTCAATGCAGCCTCCAGTAAGTAGTTATCTGTGATCCTGGAGACTTCAATGCTGCATCCAGGAAGTAGTTATCCATATCCCTGGAGACATCATTGCTGTCTCCAGTAAGTAATTATCTACATTAATGGAGACTTCAGTGCTCTCTCCAGTAAGTAGTTATCCATATTCCTGGAGACTTCAATGGTTCTCTCCAGTAAGTAGTAATCCATATTCCTGGAGACTTCAATGCTACCTCCAGTAAGCAGTTATCCATATTCCTGGAGACTTCAATAGTTCTCTCCAGTAAGTAGTTATCCATATTCCTGGAGACTTCAATGCCTCTTTCCTGTAAGTAGTTATCTACATTCATTGAGGCTTCAATGCTTCTCACCAGTAAGTAGTTATCCATATTCATGGAGACTTCAATGCTGCCTCCAGTAAGTAGTTATCCATATTCCTGGAGACTTCAATGGTTCTCTCCAGTAAGAAGTGATCTATATTCCTTAAGACTTCGATGCTTCTCTCCAGTAAGTAGTTATCTTTATTCATGGAGACTTCAATGCTGCTCTCCAGTAAGTAGTTATCCATATTCATGGAGACTTCAATGCTACTCCCTAGTAAGTAGTTATCCATATTCCTGCATATCCTCCTCTCTCCACTGATGCATTGTTTTGTAAACTGGCCCACCTCAAAGTTTTCCCAGCTTGATTAGCTGCATATTGATATATTTACCTGTCTAATAAGGGTTAAGAAGTTGTCCATATTTCTGGACACTTCATTGCTACTTGCTCTTCAGTAAGTAGTTATCTATATACCTGAAGACTTCAATGCAGAACAGTGTTTATTCTCTATTAAAACGCGTCAAATATATTGCGGCTTCAGATGAAATCATCAAGGACAAGGAACCCTAGACAAAGTTAATGAGTCATTCGATGAATGTCCTGCTCAAGATGTAGGCCTAGGACTAGGTCAGAAGAATCTGGCTTTTTAGTATCGAAACCAATGACATACATTATATAAATTGTGGCCTCGGATTTTCGAAGGCTGAAGACAAAGAGACTATGTCAGGGCAGTCATGGTATTCTGATGTCAGACATAGACTAGGCTAAGGTCAGAAGAATCCAGCCCTCGTGGTCTCTATATTTACCTTCAGTGCAGTGTGTGTATGTAAAACGTCTTTCACTTCTCATATGTAGGTTTGGTTGCGTTGACCTGCTTAAGATGTTCATGATTGACAGGGAAAAGCATCAAAGAAGGAAACAAAAAAAAGTCTGTGCATCCTGTTGCTTTACTTTCTAAAACACTTTCATCTCATAATTATATCTTGAGCTGTCAGAAAATTTTATCTGCATCTTATAAACATATATAATAGGTTGTAACCAATTTCATTGCATCGAAAGGAAAATTAAGCTTGGTGAAATGCCAGTCAAATTAAATTTACTCAAAAAATTAAAGAACAGGTTAATAATTTGTAGAAGCCTTTTGGCTACCACGTCAAGGGCAACACTAAATTCTGTTAGACCTAAGTACTGCTGCTTTCTCATTATGAGGAGAATGAATGAGTTAGGTACTATGATCAAACCAAAACCCCCTCCCAAAAAAAACAAGAACAAGAAACAAGATTTTAGAATATCAAGGGTTGACCTTTAAGCAAAGGCAAACAGAACTTATTAGACTGCAGTTCCAGAGCTTTGTAAAAGAGGGGAAAGATTGGTCATGTGACCATTGAAATATTAGGATTACTGATTTTTCCACACCATATCTCGTGAGGAGTGACCTGGGAGGTTGCAGGGCTACCTGAGGATGGAGGGAGGGTGAGACTGGAGGATAAGTAAGGGACGGGGATGGGGGGGGCGGTTAGAGAATAAGTAATGGGGGTGGGGGAGCCGTTAGTTAAACGGACTCGCATTTAATTTGATCCTAACGATAAGGAAAGCAAAAATCGACACTGATTCTCTAATCACGGAAGGGTCAGGATAATACAAAGCTGCAATTACTGGAATCAAGAACAATGATTGTTAAACATGAAAAAGAATGAATAACAATTATAGTGGATGTAGCCAAATGAACTATGTGTTCCCTTCAAGATTAGTTTGGTGCTAATTTTCATAAACAAAAAACTAATCAAATTCAGTTTCAATTAAAATTTTATTAAAAATAAAAGAAAAATCAATGGACAAGGACGCAAAAATAGCAAAATGTATCTTGAATTCATCGAATTGACAAATCCACGAGATCATAAATAGTCGACAAATTCGAGACTGAAGCGACAAGAAATCCAGTCGCGAATCCCATGAGACGAAAGGCTGAAATGAAAACTCATATCGACAGCAAACTATTCCTTTTTATCCACTCTTGGGTTGGTATATAAGGACTATCAGGGTGGTTAAGGTGTGTTGTTACTCAAGATGACTCGAGTTAAATACTGGCCAGAGAAATTTCCATCTAGGCTACTCTGGTGAGAAGTGGCTCGAATAAAAAACAAGTGAGTGACGCACTGGATACATTAGTTCCTTTATACATCTGGAGGCCTATAATTTCTCCCCAAAGCCTTCCATATCATAATTGCCTTTATGAAATTATATTTATAGGTCTTGGTATTTGTGGTTTATAATTTCATTACTTTATAAATAGATGAATTGTGTAAATCCAAAGCGTATTTCCATTCAAATAACTTTCTGAAATTGACACTAAATAATGATCTACCATGAACAAAAGTAGGACCCCAGCAAGCGCCTGCACAGCCACACCTGAATGGAACAAAGGTTGACGATTATGGTTTATAAGGACTGAATATGATTTTTACCATTGCTATTTTTATTGCTCTGTTACTATACTATTTTTCTATTTGTTTAACATCGACTCAGTTCACTGGTAATGTGAACTATTATTCGTATATCAGTAACATATTGTCTACAGTAGTGATTAGAAAATATGAACATTGGCATCCAATAGCTCGACTATTCACATCCGTCGTTACAAGACAAACAGGCTTCATTGCTGTGTTACCAGACCATTATCATGAAACAGAAGGGGACGGGGTAAAG
>NC_087203.1:80590305-80617805 GCF_015104395.2 Macrobrachium nipponense | reverse complement strand
AGAGAGGAGAGAGAGAGAGAAGAGAATCATTAACCCTTAAACGCCGACAAGCAGTAAAAATAAAAAAACTCCCCCGAATGCCGGAGCCGGTTTTGAAGTGATGAGCGGAAGCGGGAAAAAAATAATAATTTTTTCTAAAAATCACAGCGCGCTTAGTTTTAAAGATTAAGAGTTCATTTTTGGCTCCTTTTTTTGTCATTGCCTGAAGTTTAGTATGCAATCATCAGAAATGAAAAATAATATCATTATCATATGTAAATAATGCGATATATGGTAGCGAAAAAAAAAAATTCATACATAATTGTATTAAAATCCCGCTGTGCAAAAAACGGTGAAAGCTAACGAGTTTATTTTTTTTTCGTTGTATTGTACACTAAATTGCAATCATTTTGATATATAATACATTGTAAAACAATAAAAGCAACACCGGAAAAATATTATCACAAAATGATGAACGAATTCGTAACGCTGCGGACGTTAAAAAAATATTTTTTTCAAAAATTCACCGTAAATTTAAATATTGTTCTAGAGACTTCCAATTTGTTTCAAAATGAATAAAAATGATTGAATATTACGATACTGTAAGAGTTTTAGATTAGAATTGCAAATTTTGACCATTTCGGACGAGTTAAAGTTGACCGAATGTCGAAATTTTTATATATATATTTTTTTATATGCACATATTTTAGAGATGAGAAAAGCTACAACATTCAATTATTTTTTATTGTATTCTTCATAAATTTGCGCACATTTTGATATATAAAACGTTATAAAACGGCTAATATGGAAAGGAGCAAATATTAGGATAACGCGATGTACACATTTCTGAGTTTTTCGGCCGCGAAGCGGCGCGCGGAGGGAAGAAAAATATTTTTTTTCAAATATTCACCATAAATCACAATATTATTCTAGAGACTTCGAATTTGTTTCAAAATGAAGATAAATGACTGGATATTACGAGGTCGTAAGAGTTTTAGCTTACAATTACGTTTTTTGACCATTTCGGTTGCGTCAAATTTGACCGTACGTAGTTTTTTTCCCAATCATCGTGATTTATATGCCCATATTTCAGAAATGAGAAAAGCTACAACATTCAATTAATTTTTATTGTATTTTTCATGAATTTGCGCACATTTTGATATATGAAACTCTATAAAACGGCTAATATGGAAAGGAGCAAATATTAGGATAACGCGATGTACACATTTCGGAGATTTTCGGCCGCGAAGCGGCGCGCGGAGGGAAGAAAAATATTTTTTTCAAAAATTCACCATAAATCACAATATTATTCTAGAGACTTCGAATTTGTTTCAAAATGAAGATAAATGACTGGATATTACGAGGTCGTAAGAGTTTTAGCTTACAATTACGTTTTTCGATCATTTCGGTTGCGTCAAAGTTGACCGTACGTAGTTTTTTTCCCAATCATCGTGATTTATATGCCCATATTTCAGAAATGAAAAAAGCTACAACATTCAATTATTTTTTATTGTATTCTTCATGAATTTGCGCACATTTTGATATATCTAACTCTATAAAACGGCCAATATGGAAAGGAGCAAATATTAGGATAACGCGATGTACACATTTCAGAGTTTTTCGGCCGCGAAGCGGCGCGCGGAGGGAAGAAAAATATTTTTTTCAATAATTCACCATAAATCACAATATTGTTCTAGAGACTTCGAATTTGTTTCAAAATGAAGATAAATAACTGAAGATTACTAGGCCGTAAGAGTTTTAGCTTACAATTACGTTTTTTGACCATTTCGGTTGCGTCAAAGTTGACCGTATGTAGTTTTTTCCCCAATCATCGTGATTTATATGCCCATATTTCAGAAATGAGAAAAGCTACAACATTCAATTATTTTTTATTGTATTCTTCATAAATTTGCGCACATTTTGATATATCTAACTCTATAAAACGGCTAATATGGAAAGGAGCAAATATTAGGATAACGCGATGTACACATTTCGGAGATTTTCGGCCGCGAAGCGGCGCGCGGAGGGAAGAAAAAGATATTTTCTGGGCTCAGCTCGTGTCGCTGCGCGAAATATCCTTTAATCTATTATTTCTAGGGTAAATGTACTAACACATACCAGAGAATAAATAAAATAAAGAAAAAGGTCAGTATAACTGACTCGCTCACCCTCCAAGAGGGTGTCGGTATGAACACTAGGCGAGTGAGACCACTACCACGAGCCAAATACCAATAGAAATCTCCCACAACAAAAACCCTCCATGAGGAGAGCCGACCCACAGAGTGAGCAGCTCGTAACTACTACTACTCCATCCCATGCTGCCGACTGCTGCGCCTCTGGTGGCCATCCTTTCAAGTTAGCGCACACGAGTCGGTTGTGATATTTTTCTCTCTGTGTTTTTTGTGCCCTTTCGTTGGATTTATCTATAATAAATGGAGCGTGCAGCTATTGCAGCAGCTAAGTTAAGTACTCAGTAATTATGGTTAGTTGATTCTTTTCGGCCCTCAGTCAGTATTTGCCGTTTTTTAGGTATAAATACGTACTTGGGGTCGGAAAGCATGGCAGCATGGTTCTGCGCGTGGTGGGTTCGTTCTCGGTCTCCCATACCTAGAACATCCCCATATATATGTACGTCTATTTTAATTATCCGTTTTACTTAGGGTACTGTCTACTCAGGTTTGCCATGCATGCATGTCTTTTACCTTATAGTAGGCTTCTTCTTCCAGACCCTAGTCCCGGCTCTTAGTATCGGCCTCTGACTAGCTTTTGAGTGGTAGACTTTCCTTCGGGTTAGTCGTACACTCCTGGATGTTTTTTTTTTTTTTTTTTTTTTTTTTTTATTTTTTTTTTTTTTTTTTTTTTTTTTTTTTTCTCCTACTTTATTGTTTTCTTTCTTTTATTTTATTTATTCCATGTATTTTGTTATGGTTAGGTTCGTTAGGCGTCTGGCTTAGCCTAGGTCCTGGACTCATCGAGCCTATGCTACCGCTCATCAGTTCGGTTGCTTCCTATAGCATCTCTCTGATCAGTCGGTTTTGGCCCAGTGGGTCTCCATGCTACCGCTTTTCAGTTCAGTTGCTTCCCGATAGCATCTCTCTGATCAGTTGGTTGGTCCTAGGCTTAGTTGTCTTATGTTAGTCTTACCGTCTCGTGGTCACTACGCGATCACGAGACAGCCAGACGCCTGCCCAGTCCCCTTCCCCCTCCTCTCGCTCTTCCATTGAGTCGGGGGAGGGTGGGTCGGTCTGCCCGCGCTCGCTCCACATACCCGAGCATGCCTCCCTCTCCCCCCCTCAGGCGGAGGGGCCAGAGAGACGGGACAGACCCAGACTGGACGCGATCTCTCCGGCTCATCGGCTCCGGCCCGGTGGTAACGTGGTGGAGGGTTACTGGCCTTTCCCCCCATCCGTTGCTCCTGGTCGCTCCGGTTCGCTCGAGCCTGTATGTCTCCTCGCTCTTCCCGACCTTACTTGGACTCCTTTCCTGATCGGAGTCCTAGCATCCAGCGGGAAGTTGTTAGTCCATCCAGTAGAATGGACCGGAACATACAGTAGGTCCCTACTAACCTTACCGTACCGCTGAGTTACTACACTCCGCCACGCACTGGACTCGTTCCGGTGGTTCGTTTGAGTTTTAGGTTTAAGTGTATTAGATTAACTATAAGTTTATCTTAAGTACCATTAAACCTTCCCCCCCCCCTTTTTTACATGTCTTACCGGAAATAAATCCCGGGATTATAGCCTATTCAGGCAATGCAGGGGGGGGTTATGCCCAAATTTTTTCCGAGCTCCGGCATGCAACGGAGTTCTTCTGTCCTTTAGCCTGTAAGTGTTATTCTTTAAGATACTCATGTGTCTTCCACTTACAGGCCACCAACTGTGAGCATCCGGGATGCGCCGCCACACTTCAGGACCCATGTGGACACGAAGTTTGCCGGTCCCATGCTCCATGCGCGACTCTGCACGGGGACATCCAGGTCTGGTACCATGAGACGTGTACCATATGTTACGATCTGGTGAGCCAGCTGTTAGAAGGAGTGAGTATTCCATCTCCGGTAGCTGCTCCGCTTCTGTTTTAGTGCTTAAGTTTTCATCATCCACTTTAACTTAAGGCATCTAAGTTTAAGTTATATTTTAAGTTTAGTTTTAAGTGATTCTTAAATCTAATCTTCGCCCTCTCTTCCAGGCGCCGGCAGTGAAAGATACCGCGCTGGCAACCCTGCGGGCCTGGGTCGGTGGTTTTGGGAAAAACGCCGCCAAGGGTATGCCCTACATCTTGGAGAAGCGGTTGGCGCTGTTAATCTTCCCCGGAGGCAAGGCGACAGGATACGTCGACCCAGTAGAGGCGCCCCTACTATCGCCTTCATCCAACACGCTGGCTGCCTCATTAACCGACCAAGACCAGGATATCTCCACGGAAGTCGCGACTTTAGATATTAATGTGGAACCTATGGTAGGTGTAGACGACCTGTTGGTCGAGGTAGGTATGGTGGACACCCAAGGGTCACCCTTGGGTGTGACTGTTTCTTCTACTCCTGCAACCTCTCCATCCTTCCAAGGCTTTACAGGCGATGAATTATATACTCCTCCTGACGCTTCGGTTAGACCTAAGGTCAAGGGTCAAGCAGTGAAATCCTTGACTAAGACGTCGTCGTCTTCTAAGAAGTCGACTTCGGCGTCTTCCTCCTCACGTAAGTCTCCGGCTGGCAATCCCGGAGCAGACAGGTCTAAAGCTTCTGGCTCCGGCTCTAAGTCCTCGAGGAGTAAATCCTCTAGAGAGAGATCTCGCACCCCGGCAGAGTCACCAGTTCCGCTACCCTTAGTTCCGGTTCAGAGCCACCCCTCCACCTCCGCAGCAGCTCCGGCCTTGGACTCCAATGCTGGGTCTGTTACAACAGGTGGGCGACTGGTTGGGTCCTTAAAAGAGTAGCATGGAACAGATGATCTCTCGTCTGTCGGATAGGATTACTTCCCAGGACTCCATTATAGCCGGACTGAAAGAAGCCCCTCTAGCCTCTCCTTCACTTTCCAATACGAGTGGAAATCAGCTTCCTCCGTATGACTCACTACCTCCGTTCTCGATGAACAATCCATGGAGAGTAGCATCATAGCACCCCCTTCCAAGACGGTCTCATCTCCATACCGGAATTCGGAACTCGAAGGATAGAGGACTTCGAGTTCTTCCGGAAGACCTCCAGCCTCCGTTCATAGGCTACGCAAGGCTTACAGCTTCAGCCATGGTTCGGGATAATAGGGTACCAAAGGAGACAGTCCTCTATTCACGAGCCCAGGCTCAGAGAGAATGGCTCAGATGTTTAGAGGACATGGATTGTTCTAATACCAGGATACAACCTTTCAAGAGTCCCTTTACCATTTTCACAATGGAGGAGAGTACCCCGCTCCCGTTCCTCACAAAGATCGCTAGGTCTACCATCCCAGCGGCCCAGAAGGGGGAACCCATGCCTCAATTAAAGGAAGCAGATCCCACATCTCCGTTGCTCCCCTCAGCCGGAGAATTGTGGGAGGACTTGCCAAACACCTTCTCAGCTGGCAAACTCAAACCGGACTGTGCTATGGAGCAGTTTGGTGAAAAGCTACCCAGGCTTCCAGATAGCCTATTCAGGCTGAATTTGACGCGAAATCGCGATTAGCCAGATCGATTAACTCTATGGCTATGTCGAGGTAGCAACCATAGCTTATGGCTCAGAACCGCTTTTTAAGTCATGACCAAAGCCCTGACTCAAACGGTACAGTCGGATATGTTTGAGTTTGCCACTGCTAGAACAAATTGTAGGAAGCATGTCCTGCAAGAGGCAACCATTCGACATGAGCCGAATAGGTTACTCTCGTCTAACATCTGGGGAGCAGATCTCTTCCCAGAAGCTATGGTGAAGGAAGTACAATCAGAGGCTACGAGGCTAAAACCAGAGCCTTAAGGACCGTTGGGGCCTTACGGCTAAGAGGAGACAAGACTTAACACCTAAAGGTAAGGGACAGAGGAACCTAGGCGTTTCCATCTTACCAGAAAAAGCAGCCACGCTTTCCTCAGCAAGTTCCAACGGTGCCCTTAGTGCAAACTGCCCAGCCTTCCACCTCTAAGGCTCAATCACAGCCAATTTATGTGATATCCCCTCAGCCTCAGCCCTCCACCTCTTACGCCATCTCCCCAGCTTACAATCAAGCCTTCGAGAGTCAAGCTTCGCAGAAGTATGACCGCTCGGGTAAGGGAGGCAGAGGTAAGCGTTCCTTTCGTGGGAGAGGATCGGGAGGCCCCTTTAACAGGGGAAAGCACTTCAGAGGAGGCCGAGGCGGTTACCAGAACCAATGAAGAACTTCAGGTAGGAGGGAGGCTGTTTCACTTTCGCCACCGGTGGAACTTCAGCGAATGGGCTCAGAGCATAGTGTCAAAAGGCCTGGTTGGAGCTGGTTGAACGAACCCACCTCCATCCAGACCTTTCGTCAACTTCCTTCCAAGGAATTGACAGAGTACGCAGACGACCTCCTTCAGAAAGGAGCTATAGCGAGAGTCAAGAGATTAAAATTTCAAGGTCGCTTGTTCAGCGTGCCAAAGAAAGGCTCAACAAAAAAAGAAGGGTAATCTTAGACTTGTCCGCTTAAACTTAGCCATCCGCTGCGACAAGTTCAAGATGCTCACGATCTCACAGTGCGGACCTTACTTCCCCGTGGGGGCCGTCACCACCTCTATCGATCTTACAGACGGCCTACTATCATATCCCTATTGCAAGACACTTCCGTCCATATCTGGGTTTCAAGATAGGAGACCAGGACATTCTCCTTCAAGGTAGTCCCCTTCGGACTCAACGTGGCACCCAGGGTGTTCACGACAAACTAGCGGAAGTGGTAGTACAACAACTCAGATCGCAAGGGATTATGGTAGTAGCGTATCTCGACGATTGGTTGATCTGGGCTTCAACAGTCGAGGAATGCAACAGAGCTACACTGAAAGTGATTCAGTTCCTGGAATATCTAGGCTTCAAGATAAACAGGACCAAGTCAAGACTCACTCCAGAGTCAGACTTTCAGTGGCTGGGCATTCAATGGAATCTATCCTCCCATACTCTGTCGATTCCATCAACCAAAAGGAAAGAAAATAGCGAAGTCAGTCAAGCAATTTCTAAGTCACAAAAACTGGCGTCAAGGAGGAGCTCAGGAGAGGATCCTAGGGTTCTCTCCAGTTTGCATCAGTGACGAACGTCTTAATGAAAGCCAAACTGAAAGACCTAACCAGAATCTGGCGCTCACGAGCAAATGTCAGGTCCAGGGACAAACTATCCTCAGTCCCTCTGATTCTAAAGAATCGACTTCGGCCGTGGGCGAAAGTCAAGAATTTGTCAGTGTCAGTACCCCTTCAGTTCCCTCCACCAGGGATTACCATCCACACAGACGCGTCCTTAAGCGGTTGAGGGAGGGTATTCCACGTCCAAAAGGTTCAAGGAACTTGGTCACCTCAGTTCAGTCAGTTCCATATAAACGTACTGGAGGCAATGGCAGTGTTCTTGACTCTAAAAAGGTTGCGCCCACCAAAGTACTCCCACATAAAGCTAGTTCTGGACAGCGCAGTGGTAGTGCATTGTATAAACAGAGGAGGCTCCAAGTCACGTCATCTAAATCATGTGATGGTTTACCTAGCCATCTTCTCCCTGGCAGACAAGTTCAGTTGGCAATCTCTCCTCCACTCACATAGCTGGAGTGAGGAAACGTCATAGCAGACGCATTATCCCGATCAGTACCCCTAGAATCGGAATGGTCACTGGACAACAGTTCGTTCCAATGGATCCTTCAAAGAGTCCCAGGGCTACAGGTGGATCTCTTCGCGTCCCAAGCGAATCACAAACTCCCCTGTTATGTAGCCCCCAACCTGGACCCTCTGGCTTATGCCACGGACGCCCTGGCTCTAGACTGGAACAACTGGAAGAAGATTTATGTCTTCCCCCAGTGAATCTCTTATGAAAGTTTTAAACAAACTCAGGACGTTCAAGGGTCAAGTGGCTCTAGTAGCCCCAGGACTGGCCGAAGAGCAATTGGTATCCCCTAATTCTGGAGCTGGGCCTTCGTCCTCTTCGGATCCCCCAATCCCAGGCTCTCCCAGTCAGTACAAACGAAGACTGTGTTCGATTCCTCAGGGATTCTCAAAACCCATAACTTTATGGATTTCATGAAGTTTGCGGCAAAAAGAGATGCGAATATTGACCCTCAGAATATTCTCTTCCTGGAATCCGATATAAAAGAGATTCAACTTTGAGACAGTATGATGCTGCTGTCAAAAAGTTAGCAATCTTCCTGAGAGAATCTGATATTAGAATCATGACAGTTAATTCAGCTATATCCTTTTTCAGATCCTTATTTGAAAAAGGTTTAGCAGCTAGCACGGTTACGACAAACAAGTCAGCCTTGAAAAAAGATATTTCAATTTGGGTTCAACATAGACTTGACGGATTCCTACTTCTCGTCTATTCCTAAGGCATGTGCTAGACTTAGACCTTCTGTAAGGCCTACGTCAGTTTCATGGTTCTTAAACGATGTTCTAAAACTGGCTTCAGAAAACCGATAATGACACATGCTCATTTATAATGCTCTTAAGGAAAACACTGTTTTATTAAGCTTAGCTTCAGGAGCAAGAATTTCAGAACTGTCGGCTTTGTCAGAGATCCGGATCATATCAATTCCTTCCCACACGGGGAGGTACTACTTTCTCCGGAAACGTAGCTTTTTAGCAAAGAATGAAGACCCTTTGATGAGGTGGGAACCTTGGAAGGTACTACCCCTTCCACAAGACGTATCTCTTTGCCCAGTTACAACTTTACGAGCCTTTCTGTCCAGGACCTCCTCATCCTCATCGGGTCCCCTCTTTAAGAGGGAAAAAGGTGGAACTTTATCCATTAAAGGCATCAGGCAACAAATCCTGTACTTTATTAAGCAAGCCAATCTGACTCTTTCCCAGAAAGTACATGATGTCAGGGCAGTAGCCACCTCAATTAATTATTTCCAACACATGAACTTCGATGAGTTGAAAAAGTATACCGGATGGAAATCGCCGACAGTGTTCAAACGCCATTACCTTAAGTCCTTGGAAGCTCTGAAATTTTCAGCAGTAGCAGCGGGAAACATAGTTTTCCCCTGATTCTAGTTAAATTGTAGTAGAAGATTCAGTCCCCTCCTTTCTACCGCTTCACCCAACAGTTCGTCTATTCCTACCGTGTTCATTTACATTCACTGGTGTCTTAGCTGCTTATATGATGATGTAGTGTGTGCCCCCTATTTTTTTGACTAGGGACACTCACAGATGATTATGGATTTTGATCTCATGGATGTTACCCCCTTATTTTTATGCTAGGGGATACATCTCATTTATAATGGTTATGGATTTTGTATATTAAGTCATATGCATTCCTTATATATTATCCTTGTTGCTTAATTTGTTCATTTGATTATTTTAATTGCTATTATATTTTGATACATGCCTTTACACAGATACCATTTTGTTACATGTAAGCCAATTTACCTCTGTACATATGTAATTACCTTATGATAAGAAACATGATTTAGAATTAAGGGTAATTTAAGCATATTTCTATTTTGTATCACTGTGTATTTGTATCTTTTTAGCAATTATATTCTTTTTTATATTTACTTTATTTTTTATTGAGACCTATTCTGATTTATTTTATTACTTTTGTTTACAATCTTGTGCTATTTCTCTGGTACGATTTCGCGCAGCGACACGAGCTGAGCCCAGAAAAGGGATTTTGACGTAAGGAAAAATCTATTTCTGGCGATTGGCTCGTGTCGCCAGCGAAATCCCGCCCTACCCATCCCATCGCCCAAGATTGTCTGCTAACTTCAGGATGGCACCAGAGGCGCAGCAGTCGGCAGCATGGGATGGAGTAGTAGTAGTACGAGCTGCTCACTCTGTGGGTCGGCTCCCCTCATGGAGGGTTTTTGTTGTGGGAGATTTCTATTGGTATTTGGCTCGTGGTAGTGGTCTCACTCGCCTAGTGTTCATACCGACACCCTCTTGGAGGGTGAGCGAGTCAGTTATACTGACCTTTTTCTTTATTTTATTTATTCTCTGGTATGTGTTAGTACATTTACCCTAGAAATAATAGATTAAAGGATATTTCGCTGGCGACACGAGCCAATCGCCCAGAAATAGATTTTCCTTACGTCAAAATCCCTTTTTTCAAAAATTCACCATAAATCACAATATTGTTCTAGAGACTTCAAATTTATTTACAAAATGAAGATAAATGAATGAAAATTACTAGGCCGTAAGAGTTGTAGCTACAATTACGTTTTTTGACCATTTCGGTTGCGTCAAAGTTGACCGTATGTAGTTTTTTTCCCAATCATCGTGATTTATATGCCCATATTTCAGAAATGAGAAAAGCTACAACATTCAATTATTTTTTATTGTATTCTTCATGAAATTGCGCACATTTTGATATATGAAACTCTATAAAACGGCTAATATGGAAAGGAGCAAATATTAGGATAACGCGATGTACACATTTTGGAGAGTTTTCGGCCGCGAACGCGGCGCGCGGAGGGAAGAAAAATATTTTTTCAAAATTCACATAAATCACTATATTGTTTTTCTAGAGACTTCGAATTTTTTGTTTCAAAATGAAGATAAATGACTGAAGATTACTAGGCAGCTAAAAAGTTTTAGCTTACAATTACGTTTTTTGACCATTTCGGTTGCGTCAAATTTGACCGTACGTAGTTTTTTTCCCAATTATCGTGATTTATATGCCCATATTTCAGAAATGAGAAAAGCTACAACATTCAATTATTTTTTATTATATTTTCCATGAATTTGCGCACATTTTGATATATGAAACTCTATAAAACGGCTAATATGGAAAGGAGCAAATATTAGGATAACGGGATGTACACATTTTGGAGATTTTCGGCGCGAAGCGGCGCGCGGAGGGAAGAAAAATATTTTTTTCAAAAATTCACCATAAATCACAATATTGTTCTAGAGCCTTCGGATTTGTTTCAAAATGAAGATAAATGACTGAAGATTACTAGAATGTTATGTATTTTGCTTACCCAAAAATACCAACATAAAAAACAATAAAGAAATATATATATATATATATATATATATTATATATATATATATATATATATATATATATATATATATATATATATACATATATATATATATATATATATATATATATATATATATATATATATATATATATATATATATATATATATATATATATATATATAGATATATATATATATATATATATAGATATATATATATATATATATATATATATATATATATATATATATATATATATCTATAAATATATATATATATATATTATAAATATATATATATATATATATATATATCTATAAATATATATATATATATATATATATATATATATATATATATATATATATATATATATATATATATATATATATATATAAATATATAATGTGCGTGTTTCTTTATTTATTACATTTTCCATTCTGGTACGAATACATAAATAAAAGGAATGCAGGTGACACTTTTCTTTTGGCATACAATGAAATATCGTATCATGCATAGATATGGAGATATAACAACTTGATATAATAAATGAAAAAATAAATATAAAACAAATGCAGAATACTCACTCCTAATCCTGACTCTTCGTTCTATTCTTGTTTTCTCCCTCCTCCATTGAAGAAGTCTTGCATTTTTTTCCTCTCGACATGACGAGGTACAGGTGGAGGAGGGAGACGCGCGCCCTTTACGGCAGCTGGGATAGGGCGCAGTCCCGTGAGCCCTCCCCCTGACTGCCGCTGAGTCGCACTTCAATAGAAGACCGCACTGTGGTATTTGCGGTCACACTCCCCGAAACCTGCATAGAGCTATCTTGCAGGTGCGACAGAAGAACCGGGTTGTCTCTCCTTCTGCCATTCATATAGCACACCGGCACCGTTTCTGCCTGCGCCCTTCAAGGAGATCCAGTAGTGATCCCCTGGCATCAGCTGACACGGAGGGTCCACTACCCGACGAGAAGGGGTGGTGCGGGCGGGGGCGGCAGCAGGGGCGGCGCAGCAGGGGCGTCGGCAGCCGGGGCGGCGGCAGCAGGGGCGTCAGCAGCAGGGGCGTCAGCAGCAGGGGCATCGGCAGCAGGGGCGTCGGCAGCAGTGGCGGCGGCAGGCAGCAGGGGCGTTGGCACCTCTATGACCGAAGTAGGCACCCCTTAGGTCTGCCCTTTCCTGTACGGGGAGATCTACAGCTCGGGGCAGGGGGGACAGTGATGGAAGGCCACTCCTCGGGATTAAAGTTGATGAGGGCATTCCGGCTACCTCTAGGAACTGTATGTGGGACAACCTCGGAAGATTGTTTACCGCGGTACCCACAGTACAGTATGTTGGCATTTTGGAGGGCCAACTGAAGGATGTATTTGAGGAGCTTTTGTGTCCACCTCCTGGTTCTCCTGGCGAAGGGATAATATTGGATGAGCTGATCAACGAGATCAACTACCTCCCATGTGCCTGTTGTAGTGACCAATGACGGTAGGGCGTGGTCTAAACGAAACTCCTCATACACAACTCGGCCCTGTCGACGTGTCTTCTTCCGCTGCACGATCTCCTCTTGGACAGGTTCATGGCTCGTCGAAATCATGGGGACGGGAGAGTCGGACACCCTTCCAACAGATGACAAAGACAGCTCCCTTCCGCCGCCACTGTCTCTCTCCTCTTGCCAGATGTTGCGGATGGCTAGCGAACCGCTTGAGGGAATTTGGGGCCCCACGCACCAACCGAAGGGTACCACTGACGTGAATACCTGCTTCATACAGTTCCTGGGCCAGGGATACCGAGTTATAATAATTATCCATAAAACAGGTGGTATCCCTGGTTACGGAAACGATCCACAAGCCTGAAAAACAGTGTCACGCAACGTGTGGAGAAGACGCCGGAATACACCAAAAAGTCCACGACGTAGCCAGTGTTGGCCTCGGTAATAAAAATAAAATTTCACGCCATATTTCTTCGGCTTCTTGGGGTTATACACTTTGATGCTTAGACGTCCTTTGTAAGGCATCATCCCCTCATCCAATGAAAGGTTCTTTCCAGAATCACGAGAGTTACACAGCGTTCACGGATATAATCCAACACTGGGCGCACTAAAATGAGGCGACAGAGTTATTCCGGGGTATGGCCCTTCGGTTGAAGGCGTTGAAATATCTGTCCAACGCCAGGAAAGTATCACGGGGCCATAACGCCGGGCACATTGGGCCGTACCAAAGAAAAAATTACGCCTTCCCCCAATATATCCTGACGTCGGAAAGCAGGCAACAATCCAAAAAAAACGTGGAGCCCCAAAAAATGCGCCATGTCAGGGAGGTTGCAACCTCGCCAATAATACGGACAATGTCGTGCGCAATCATCACGGCAGTACCTGGCGTAGTCCGCCGTCTCTGCTACCAGGTACTCCAGCAATTCCCGCGTAAGGAACAAAAGCTGAATGAAACCCAGAGGAGTCAGGGGAGCAGGTACGGTGAGGCCAGGATTTGCCGCGAATGGATGCATGGTAGGTGGTGTGGGTCCTCTGTCCACCCATCCTCGCTTTCGGACGACCGAGATTCACCTTGGCTGCTTGCTCGACTATCCGACCTTCTGCGTGCCCGTGCGCGCGCAACGAGCGCGGGTACGACTACGAACACGAGACCCCCTCACTGGCCCTCTCCCTCACTCAAGCCTTCGCTTTCTGTATCATCCTCATACGGCGCGAAAACTTGAACTAAAAACTCTTCATCATCCCCCTCCTCAGATTCCCCCTCATACGCACTGAAACTACTGAACTCTAATTCACTTTCGGGATGTGACCCTCGAACGGACACATTGGGGGCAAATATTCGTCGTCATCACTTTCATCGAGAGTTATGTCCTCATCACTTGACGACCATCCGCCATCAAAATGAGGACTTGCCACATACTCTCGATCGAGATCTGATAAATCATTCAATTAATGTCCTTTGTTGGAGCCCTCCCAAATTCCTACGAATGCCCTAAGGACGGCCCGATGCTTCCTTGGGGTACTAACGGCAAATGAGACACTTGAGAAGCACTTTCATCGACACGTGGTCGCACAGAACGGCGTTGAGGAGCAAGGTCAGGTTGGGTGCTTGTTCCTTCCCCAGCATCCAGGTCCAAAGTCTCGCACAAGCTCAGAAAAACGCGGTTCCGATAAAAGATCGCTCTCGAACGGTGCGTCGCTGATGCTGGCTGGGGCGAGAAGAAGGCATTTCGCGCCTGCGCACTTGGGTCACGCATCAAAACAAAACAACACCTTGATCCGTGAACTCCCAGCATCCCCCAAGGCGCGTGATTCAAAAGTTTTCGGCTGGTAGGCCTATAAGTATTTTTCCGCGAATTTTTAAAAAAACTTTTTGAGACGACGTATGGTACGTCCCATTCGGCAATCGGGGGGGGGAGATTTTGACTCGACGTTTTAATACGTCCATTCGGCGTTAAAGGGTTAAAAGAGGGTAAACAATAATGAATACGAACTTCTTATGTTCATTGATGGTCCTTCACTTACTTTAGAGAGAGAGAGAAAGAGAGAGAGAGAATATCATTAAAAGAGGGGAAAACAACAATGAATAAGAATTTCTCTGCGTTCAGTGATCGTCCCTTGAATTACATTACGAGAGAGAGAGAGAGAGAGAGACTATTCGTGTATTCGCCCTTATTTTAATATTGCTGAACAAATAGTACATATAAATTTTTCACTTCTGCACCCGTATTTTATCATGATGGGTAAGTTTGCTAGTTTAAATAATTAGTTAAACACCAGAATAAGGCTATGAATTGCACAAATTTATTATGCATTATTATGATAATTAATTTGAAAATATTTGTTGTAAAAGTAACCAGATTCCAGACATAATTTCAACGGTTTTGCTGTGAACATTAGCTACAATGTATTTTTAACGCTTTCCCTTTTTTTTAATCCTTTCGTAGCACGAAAACATTGAAAGTTACATTTATTTCAGCTATACAATTATTAAAAATTTAAGAAAAGTCAAAATAGTAATAGACTTAAATCAATGAACGGTGCAATAAAAAATAAAAAATTTGTCATAAACAGTTCATTAATCCGTCGTCTGTCCGCTGGTACTTTTGGCACCCGGATGTACAATAAAGACTGAAAAATTGTTCCCGTCAAGGCTTCGCTGTGAACGAACTCAACCATTTCAAGTGGAATTTGGAGTGAATCAAAGACAAAATGTGTATAATTACAATAAAATAATCACTGTGGAGTTTCAGTTGTGATGGCAATAAGGGTAAAACCACCGATGACAAGGTAAAAATGCATTTCAGTTCAAAACATGACCCCGGGAATTAGACTATACATATTTTCATTAGTATAGGCAACAAAATGTTTTATTGTGCTGATTGCAACTACAATCTTGAGTAATATCAATAAACATTATATATGTACGCAAATATTGTTCAAATGAGCGCTGAGAAGGACGTAGCGACTATTCGGTGAGGAATAGGACGAGATCTGACCAGACGCCACATTGGATTTAAAAACTGCCTTGAACACATTTTACGAAGACTTCACATGCTAATTTTAGTTTGTATGGCGCTTTCATATATCTCATTCTGTTGACAAAATTCCAATCTTTTGAATGGTATGCTTAATGATTTAATTGTATCTTTGTTTCACCAGTTAAATATAGAGTGAAAAAAGTAGTCTTGTTCGAGCCAACTGGTCGCACTTCGATCATTTATCCTAATAATTTCTGTAGAACCTGACATTCTAGCTACTCCCTATGGGAGACATACTAGGAAAAAAAAATGTACAAGAACATGAGAGAAGCAAACAGCCATAGCAAGGATATTCAGACAGCCAACCTCTGTAGCGGCATGGATAATTCTATCACGGATTAAACATTCAAAACGTATAGGTGAACTAGGCATTTCTCAAATCAGCCGAGCAATCATCTATATTTTGAATTCTGATGCATTTGTTGGTGCCAATATTTAGCTACTTATAACAATATGCAAGTTTTAGTAATTCTATAGGAAAGGGGAGCACCAGTTTGTGTTAAACAGCTTAAAATGCTGAAATAACGCTTTATCTATGCTTCAGTATCATTAAATAAGTGAGGAAAACCCTTACAATCACCAACAATCTTGGGGGACCACAGGTGGGAACCAGGGATTTTGGGTGGGGGAGACGAAAAAAATATAAAATTATGTCAATTTTTGCAAGTTACTGATTTCAGTTTCGGGGTGGCGGAACGGCGCTTCGTACCCTATCCACACTTTTAAACATTCTTGGCAAGCACGTTTGTTTTGGCAAGAGGGAATTTTTGCGCTGTGCGCGCTTGCCCCAGGGGTTACAGGGCCCTGGCTGTTTCGTTTGTACGGCGACGTCACAATGTTTTTTTTTTTTTTTTTTTTTGTCACTATGGTCAGGTCGAGGTCGAACTACTTACAAACTATACAAAAAAAAAATAAAAACAAAAAATCACCATACGTTATGACACAGCTTTCACATTGAAAATGTAAGTTTTCAGTAATTTTTCCACAGGAAAACTTGTAGAAGCAAGCCATGATGACAAAGAACAAAATAGCCTTGCGAAAAAATTTCCTATATTCATTGTGTAAGAGAAACATGGAAATGAAAAGGGTTTACCCTGTACATATTGCATTCGTAACTTTAGTTGTGTATATATATATATATATATAATATATATATATATTATATATATATTATATATATATATATATAGATATATAGAGTATATGTAATATATAATATATATATATATATATATATGATATATAGTATATATAATATAATATATATATATATATATATATATATATAGATATATATATATATATATATACATATAACATATATATATATATACATAGATATATATATATATATATATATATAGATATATATGATATATATATATATATAGTATATATATATAGATATATATATACACATATAGTATATATATGTATATATATTGTATATATATAGTATATATATATATATATATATATATATATATATATATATTATTATATGTATATCATATATAATATATGTATGTATGTATATATATGTAAGTCATATCACATTTCCGTGATTCATATACATATATCGAGCTACAATGTCCTTTAATATCTAATTCGCTCTACCTCGGAATTAATATATTTTCATATATGCTTAACCGAAGGGGAATTTTTTCTCGATAATAGACTTGCCTGGGTTCGCGCCCTGGTCCAGCAAGTCTATTATCGAGAAAAAATTCCCCTTCGGTTAAGTATATATGAAAAATATATTAATTCCAAGGTAGAGCGAATTAGATATTAAAGGACTTTTAGCTCGATGTATGTGTGTGTGTGTGTGTGTATATATAATATATAATATATATATATATATATATATATATATATATATATATATATATATATATATATATATATATATATATATATATATATATATATATATATATATATATATATATATATATATATATATATATATATATATATATACTATATATATATATATATATATATATATATATATAATACACATTTTTACAATTGTTCTCAACATTCCTTGTTAAGCTCAATTACCCCCTGAACTGACCACTCTGATCCTTGAAACTTGATAATATTCCATTCATTATTCACTAAAATGGCCTCTTGACTTTTACTTGATAATTTATACTTGAGTACCAGATGTGTAAAACCGCGTATATATAAATAAATATACACACGTTCGTGTTTTTTTTCCACAAAACGTAAACATTTACCCCACCCCATCATCCCCACCTTCCTTCTGAAAATACTTGCCTGCCCGTGCATTTCATTCCAGTCATCAACTAACCACGATGGCCAAATCATTCCCTGGCGCCTCCTGCTCCTCCAGGCCCATTACCAACTTGACTGGGGCCAAAGAAGCCATTCAGCGCTGCAATGTTAAGTAAATAAATTTTAATGTAATTTATTTACTTTCCATTACGGCACTGAATGGCTTCTTTGGCCCCAGTGCCTGGGCTTTTGCCCTAAAACTCATACATCCATCCATCCAACTCGACTCAACCTTACCCCGTACTTGTGTTAACTATTTCCTTAGTTAAAAGGACTTTTCAGTCCATTACTCAGGACAGTATGAAAGGTTGGTAATGTATTGTCAAGATCACCACCTTTTTAGAAAACAGGCCTTTTACCCTCGTTGTGTCGAGTGAAGGCTTGACTTACAAAGGAAGGTGTTTATGTAGCATTTAAGGTAAGGTTCCTAATCTTTATGTACATTATTTGCCTAGTTATATCTATCGTTTTGGTGTTCCTAAGGTTTAGTGTTTTTGATGTTTTTGATATTTATTGGGAATTGTTATTTCACATCATACGCCAGCATGGCTTTATCAACTTGTACCTGTGCCTTCTTCTCCCAGTACAACCACCCCCCCCTTACCGGACATAAGGCTCCCTGTTGGTTACGTATCCCACACCCCCTACTAGCATTCAAATATGGTGGTTTGTTCAAGTTTCTTGGCCCCAAACCAAAACTTCGAAGATTGTTCAGTCGAAGTAGACTATGGCAGTTGACGTTTTCCTGTTATTTTGCTTACTTTACAAGAGTTTAAGGTAATATTTTGCCGATCGACTGTATCTAATCTGTTATTTACCTTTGAACCCCTTGTGCTGTTGTTGGGCATCGCACCCCTTGTTACCTTCATGTTGTCTTCAAAGGTAAATTACGGTTTAATTACAGTCGACCGAATAAACATTACTTTAAATTCTTGTTCAGCAGGTAAAATAACATAGAGAAACGTCAACTGCCATTGTCTACTGTACCGCGGAATGCAGGCTTAGAATTACCCTAGGTTATTTTATGCATTCTGCCTTTGTTGTAAACTGGCAATTAAAAGAAAACCTCATTAATTCCACTGGTTCCTGCGTCACTAGTGTTATGATGGTACTATAAATTTTGTTTTTAACTTAAGAAAAATTAAATAATTCAGTTAATGTTTAACTTACTATCATTTAGTGTTTTAACCTGACTGCCATAGTCTACCCTGCCACAGAATACCAGCTTAGATCAACCCTATAGTAAAAAATGAAGTAAATAAAAATCCAGAAGTCAGAGGAATAGCATTAGGATCCAGGGTAACAAAATGGTATTGCACTATCATTGTTATGCAAGCTATGTAAGGAAAGAGGCAAGAAGGAAGAAGCCCCCTGGCTATGTCAATGCAGTCTTTTGAGGTTAGCTAGGTTAAAATGTCATTAATCTCTTGGTAGATCTATATTAATATTCCGTGACGGCCCAGACTATGGCAGTTGTGGTTTTTCTATGCAGTTTTATCTCCTGAACAAGAATTTTAAGTAATATTTATTCGGATGACTGTAATTATCCCGCAGGGGCTCTACTAAACACAGCGAAATACTTTTGACGCCCCAGTTCCTGGTGGCTTTCGTATTCACGGGGACAAACGATGCGGAATGCTTGTATAGAAGTACCAATCTCTTTATACAATGGTTATATTGCATAAAAACAGCATGCACAATTTTCATAAAGTCAGGTTAGGTTGGAGAGGCTAGGTTAATGAGTAAGGCAAAGACCTAACCAGGTCAGGCTAGGACCTGGCATGCTACAATCTAGTATATACATTGGTACTTTTGACTCACCCAACTGCTTTACTTAGCAACTATTGACCCACCATCACCATTTGTTAGGCTAGGCTAATTAAAACTTAGGCAAAGCCAAAAATTTTTACCACGAATTTGCGGCAGAAAAAATAAAATGCATTTCTGAAAAAAAAAGTGACAACATAAGAATTTTTGGCGGTTAAATAATATACATCTATGATAACCTAGGATACAGAGACAAGGCTAAACCCTAAACAACTCTAGGCTACATTTGGACAAAACCCATTTGTTAAAGTTTGATCCCAGAATACTCTAGCCTACTCAAAATTATACTAGCTCAGGCTCACTTTATCTTTTATATAAGTAACCAGTGCTGTTAATCACTATAATATATGAAACTTAAATATTCCATGATTTTCCATCAGACGACTTCTAACAAACTGCATTAATTTATCCTAACCTTTAATTCATGGCTGTGCTAAGAAGCGGAGGTCAAAATTATCTTAGAAGGAGGATGACATTCACACACTATAAAGCCTATCACAGACAGACAACCGGAAGTTGGCGAAGTGCAGAGTAACTCTGATTAAGGAATCAATGACCCTGAAAGACATGCAGACAGTAGCGCTGCCATCTCGCGGCTAGAGTAATAATAATTGGTGGCCAGGGCGGCGTTGCAAAGCCGTTCGTCCGTTTTTAAACGTCTGCTAACACAGAAATTGAACAGGGATTAGTGCGACTGTGAATTTTATTATCGTTAATGTTCAATGAGTAAGTGTTTAGTAAGTTTTTAGGGTTTAGTGAGTAAGTGTTTATCGAATGTTTATGAGTAAATGCTTATTTTAGTGAATGTTTACTGAATGTTTAGGGTTTTGAGAATGTTATTGAATCTTTATTATGTAAGTATTCAGTGTATGTTAGGTAGTGTTTAGGGTTTTAATGAATGTTAAGTGTGTAAGTAATCAATGAATGGTCAGTGAGTGTTTAGTGAATGCTTGTGAATGTTAGTGTTTAGCGAATCTTTATTGCGTAAGTATTCATTGAATGTTTATTGAGTTTAGTGAAAATGTTTTGTGAATGTTAGTGTTTAACTAATGTTTAGCGCATAAGCATTCAGCAAATGTTTAGTGAGTGTTTAGGGTTTAGTGAAGGTTTAGTGCATGTTAGTGTGTAGTGAATGAAAGTTCAGTGTATATGTATTCAGTGAATGTTTAGAGTTTAGCTAAAATGTTTTGTGAATGCTAGTGTTTAACAAATGTTTAGTGCATTACTCTTCAGGGTAGATCCATGCCCGTATTTAGTGAGTGTTTAGGGTTTAGTAAATGTTTGAGTTTAGTGAATGTTTAGTAAGTATTCAGTGAATGTTTACTGAGGTTTAGTAAATGCCGTAGAATTGTTAGTGTTTACTGAATGTTTAGTGTGTAAGTGTTTATTTCGTGTTTAATGAGTGATGAGTGGATGTTCATTTACTGTCAAAAATTGCCATTTATTCCCCTTGAATAAAATTTCACAGTTTCTATGGAAATACGTTATATGATTATTTGCTCCACAGAAGTAGTTTTATAATATTAACTATGGCAATGAGTTGGTATAAATTAGTACATTGATATTCAAAGTAATAAACCACTTTTTTTGCATATTTTGTCCATCTCTATATAATTAGATGACGTATAATTACAATGTTGTCAAACTTCTTCCTGTGGAGACTATGTATATATTATTTTCTTATTGTAAGGGCACATGCCAGTAATTTATGCTTGCCTTCTGGACGAAATCCCTTTTTTTGTATGTTGGGTTACGATTAAAGCACTTGATGTTTGTTTTTAAGTTGATGTTTGTTACGTAACCCTGTAATTTTGTATATGTGACACTGTGTTATGCAATATACTCCTCCCGAGTTTTCTTCTAGGGTGGAAAGGTGAAGCTCTCTGATTCTAGCATCTGACTCCACGAAGGCAAGTAAAAGAAGATATTCTTGTAGAATCCAGCCGCATCACCTCGTGAATCGTCGTCGCCATTGCAGTAACTTCTTCATTAGGATATTCTGAGATCCTGTTTGCCATTTAAGTTTTATTTCTATCGAAGTAACGTAACGTTTTGTTAATAATTTTTGCAGTAATGTGTTAGTTTTCTTGCTTCTTAACGTAATTTGAATAATTGTTCTGTTCTTTAAATATTAATTATATGTATTAAACCTTTAAATGCGTCTTTGTGAACCCGTGTGGCATCACCCAAAAAGAATTGGTGCAGGAAATACAGTTGATTGTTTCTTAACTGCACTTTTGTTGAATAAAATGCAAGGTTTCTTGACTTTTAAGTAAGTTACTAAACTCCTCAGCACTGTAACTTGGTCTCATTCAAAGCTAGTGCAGGAGGGCTTAAGGTTGAATGAAATCGTACCGAATGTGGCCCTAAAATTCAGTTTAGTTTCACCACATTTACTGTTTAGTGAGTGTTTAGGGGTTTAGTGAGTATTTAGTGTTTAATGAGTGTTTAGGGGTTTAATGAGCATCCAGGGTTTTAGTGAGTATTTAGTGTTTAATGAGTGTTTAGGGTCTTGTGAGTGTTTAGTGCACAGTGAATGCTTAGTGAATAATTTAGAGTGTTTAGTATACAGTGAGTGCTTAGTGAATGCTAAGCAATTTTTTTAGTGTTTATTGAATGTTTAGGATTTAGTGAGTGTCTACAGTGTTTGTGGTGTAGTCATTATCGAGTATGAGTGTTTTAAGAGTGTTTAGTGAGTTTTAAGAGTGTTTAGAGATTTAGTGTATAGTGAGTGTTTGACTATTCTGTGAGGTGTTCAGTGTTATTGAGTGTGAGTGCATAGTAAGTGTGAGTGTTTAGTGAATGTGAGTGTAAAGTTACTGTAAGTCTTCAGTGAGTGAAAATGTATTATGAATGCTAATGTGCAGTGATTGTACATTACTATTTAGTTAGTGGTTAGTGACTGTGTGCTAAGAGAGTCATGTCATTTACAGGAACCATTTATGCTAGACACTGCTTACATCCACGAGCAGATGCTTAGGCCTTGACCACAATAGTTGGAGGCTTAGGCCAATCTGTTTTAGTAAGGTCATTTATCTCTGTGAAATTGGGTCAAGTAATAATATAATAATGCCAGCAACAATGATAATACCAATAATGAAAAATAATATTCATAGTAATAATAATAAGACAATAAGATAGTAAACAGATAAAAATAATAATAGTAAAAATAATAAAAGTGATAAAGTATACATCGTACCATGCAGTAGACCGAGACCTTTCAATATGGCCGCTCGAGGTCACACATTAGGCAGGGAGATCGCCACTCCAGTGATTTACGCTCAATAGTCAGACATCTGAGCGTCATTCTCTCTAGCTTAGAGACAAATGAAATGAGTTACAGCGGTCCGCAGGAATATGGGATTTGCCAATTTTGCACAATACCTTTGATTGCTATTAGATCGGGCAGGAATTATGCCAACACAGCCTAAATTCCTGATGTTCATTGCAGAATGTTAACTTGACACAATAAAATGTTCACTCTGGAAGTGACTACCAACATGATGACTGAACAACAAAAAAACAAAATTTGCAATGTAAGTGATGAGAGCAAAACAGACCAAGGATTTACCCAATATACTGCAGTTCATTGCGTAAAACCTACTTGCAAGAAAACTAATTTTTACTTGGAACGATGCCAGTTATAACAAGGATATTTATTATGTCTTAGAAGCAATTACATTAATTTGGTTACACGATTGTAACACTATTTAAGAAAAATCCTTTGTTTCAAATGTACAAGATCATCTTCACACCTATCACAAATTGCTTACCCAGAAAATTTAACTGCCGGAATTCTAGGTAACAAGATATTAATGAGGGAGAAGCAGCCAAGCGAGAGAACAGCAAAAACCACCAAGTTTGGAGACATCAATTTATGCTATGGCCACCATCATTCCATTCCACGGGAATACATTATGCGTTAATATGCCACTGCCTACAGTGTACCTCATGGGGTACAATGTAGGTATGTGTAATACAAAAGGCTCTTGGCAACATTCACCTTCAGTACTTTAGGCATTTCCTGTTCCAAGGCCACTTTCCATTTGACTTTCAAACTTCTTTGACTTTTTCTCGTTCCAATTATCACAACTCATTTAAAAGCCTGTATGTCCTTTGACCAAGCCTTAAGGGTGCCTCCCTTGTGACCTAGGTCTGGTTAAACTATTTTAAATTAGCACCTGTAATTTAGCTTATTATAAAGGGGGTATGGGCATCTAATGTGTTTAATTCTCTTATCCAGGGAAAAACAGTGCTGACTGACCACATAAATTACAATGATGTCAGTTTTAGCTTGCTCTTAAGTAATGATTTATCAGTCACTTGGCGACACAGGCTTTTATTTTTCTTCCTCTAGATCTGTATGTGGAGGAGTTATTACTATCCATCATGCAATACAGTTAAACGAGATATATGCTTGTGGGAATGAAGCAGCACATACTACTACAATAAAAGTTGTGTGTATTGACAAAGTAAGAAGCACTGACTGCTGACACATTACGTATTACTTGTTCAATCTCAATTTCGGTTTTTCTATGTGTTATTTTGCCAGAATCTGATCGTTACTTTTCCATGTACCCTACACAAAAATGACAGCTGCTTGGTAATTCACTTTCGGTGTCCTTTCAGTTCATTATCGTGTTTCCCATACTCGAAAATTTTTTCTTTAATATAACAACATGATCATTATGATTATTTTAATGTCTTTACACCCGCTCTCCCATTAAGGGGTTTGGAAAGGCAGTTTCCCTAAATTCCCATTTCTTGCGCAATTCTCGCCCGAATTCATATCCAGTGTCTGCTTTTCCGTATATCATTACCGTCCTCTGAGTCTTCATTTTGTCATTTCCAGATCTGCTGCAGTTTCCAAATGAACTTAATCTCCTCGAGATGTTAGCCAGTTTTCCAACTGCTGAACAAATCTCTTCATGACTTTTCCAGCATATGATCTTCCCACTGCACTCTGGTTATATTAATCTTAGCTACCAAGTGTAATCTCAGCACTTTCTAGCTACCACTTGCAAATTGCTCCATCTTCTTTGTTGGTAAAGCAAATAGTTTGCAAAAGACCCTATTACACTATATAGTATATTAGTATTTAGTAATGACACGTATTATGGTAGGGTATTAAAAGTTAGAATCCCTTGTAGAAAAGAATGTGACGAGGTGAATACATCCTAAAGTATTCACCATCGAAGTTTGCTTTGCAGGGAAAAATCTTGGGTGCTTTCACCACCTAGTTTGCCATCCTGGGAAAAATACTGGATGCATTCACCACTTAAGTTTGCCCTACTGAGAAAATTCTTGGGTGCATTCGCCATCTAAGTAGCTGTTTGCCATGCTGGGAAAAATCTTGAATACATTCACCACCTAAGTTTACCATGCTGGAAAAAATCTTGGGTCTTGCATCAGTAGTATAAAGTGTGGTATTAATGAAAACTACATGATTGTAAAAATAACTTTTAATTCAGTACACAGCTTTTCCATTAGCCTACACAGTAATGTTGTGTTACTCTCAGTCCAACTTGCACATTCCATACTTCTTCACAATGCTTTAAGAGAGCATTACAAACTCCCATTTCATCCCAAAATACGACTCTGTTCGGTGAAATTGAAGGGTTTGCAGAAGAAAAGGAACAGTAGTATGCTGGAAGTAAACATCTTTATACTTGTAATGCTTGGAATTATATATATGTAATATAATTCTTTAGCAGAAATAGATTTATTGTCAACATATATTTCTCTTTTCCTAAAAAATATCTCTTTATTGTGTATTTCAGTTTCAAGTCTGAGATTGGTCCTCAGCCTTTGAGTAATCTAAAGACTCGCCATTGACCTGTTGAGGACTCGCAGCTTTTCCCACTAAATAGTACGTCATTAATTCGCCTTTTCCTTTCACAGCTATCAGGCCTCTTTGTTCAAATACATATCCAAAATGCTGCAAGATTTTGGTCGTCTCTTCTGTTACCTGAAATAAATGAATAAGTTAGTAAAATACTGCAATAGCGAATGCTAGATGCAATGCAATGGTAGAAGTAACATAACTTAAACGAATGGCTTTAAAAATTAAATATATCTTGAAGAGATAAACAATTCAATGTTAAACCAAGTCATTTAATCAACTGAAAAGGTGTGGACAGACTTTTTTCATGAAGTAAGCACATGTACCTACTTGTATGCATCCAGCTTTTCCTGTTGATTCCATACGAGATGCTACATTGACAGTGTTTCCCCAGATATCATAGTGTGGCTTCCTTGCACCAATCACTCCAGCTGTTATAGGTCCATGGTTGATTCCTGTTAAAAGAATGGTAATGATGTATTGCTACAGCATAGTTTCAGCAGCAATAAATTGAAAGCAAAACTTAAATACATTAAAAGTGTTATTATTACATTGAAATACCCTAGTTTCTAATGACTAGAGTATCCCTCTCATCTTATACACGCATATAAATCTTGACAGCAATATGGAGGAGACTAATTTCACTTACCCATTCTAAGAACAAAATGATTGAATGACTGTTCGTTGATAGACTGAAGGGCCCTTACTAATTCAAAAGCGAAGTCAACAAGAAGAGCTAGATGTGCCCAACGAACCTTCACAGGGTCATCTTCCTACGAGGAAAAAAATAAAATATTGCACATTAGTTCCAAACAAAACACTGGTAAAAACTGTAATGAAAATACTTGTTATTTATGAAAATTAGGTTATAAGTACTTTTATAATTTATCACATAAAATTAATTATTGTATATGAACTCAGGAAGCATTCTTTGCTTATCAAGAGGTTAAATGGATGCTTTCAAGAGAAAATGATAAACAGAGGAAAAGTTTAACACTAGTATTTACATTACCATGAACAGAGTTATCATTCTTAACTCTCACAGGACTTGTCAACACTATTTGTAGAATTAATTCTGATACCAATAAAAAGAGTACATGTTAGCTAACCTTAACTTGTCGAGAAGGATTAAGTCCGCTAGCAGCCATATAAGTTGATCCAATGGTTTTGATTTTGATGATGTCATGGAACTGAGGCAGCTCCAGAAGCTATAAAAATAGTGATAAAATTACAGTATTAGTGTATCACCACAACAGCAACAGGACCTGATAAAATGTTAAAATGCAAGATGTAGGAATTAAACATATTTAAATCTCTTTATCTACATTTTCTTTTGCGCATTAGGAATGTTCTGTACAACTGAAAATTTCACTTGTATTTCATACTGTGATTAAGTTTCTTCAATTCTCCTTTTCTTGCAAGGCCCTACTTTTGGGTATTTTTATATGGTTCTATAATATAATATATTGAGTTTTAATGATTGATTTGGTAGACATTTCACATGATTAAAATATTTGCACGAGTACAAAGACAAACTATCCACAATGATTAAGTTTAAATCTCTTCGCATTTCTATTTTAATGGAATTACCCAGAAGAAGAGTACAAAAAAGTAAATACCCTGTAATGTACATCATCAGTGCTCTATGCATCCAACATCATATTTGTAACGGTGAAATTAGGTAAATTTATGCAGTATATTATGAAAGTATTCTCTGTGAGGCACTATAGAGGAAAAGGTAACAGAGATACAACTAGTACCTCATATGCATCACTAACTGGTGTTTAAGTATTGTTCTTTAACTTGCGGACGAAACATTGATGAAATCATTTATAAAAAAAATGGCAGCAACCTGAGTTTTTATATTATTCCCAAGACTCAGGTACATGGTTCTTGAGTTCATATCCAAGTTTCTACGGTTCTTCACTCAGCACATGATGCCT